>NW_017674761.1:0-15233 GCF_001879085.1 Nicotiana attenuata | reverse complement strand
CGGGTGAATGACAGATTGATGGCGATTAAGGTAGTAGTTGGAGGGAGCACTCTGAATTTCATTAGCGCTTACGCGCCGCAAACGGGCTTGGACGAGGAGGTAAAAAGGCGCTTCTGGGAGGCGCTGGATGAGGTGGTGCGGGGTATTCCGCCAACGGAGAAGCTAGTCATAGGAAGGGATTTCAATGGTCATATTGGGTCATCTGCTGGTGGCTATGGTAAGGTGCACGGTGGCTTCGGCTTTGGTGATCGGAACGGGGGTGGTACCTCACTGTTGGATTTCGCTAGAGCTTTTGAGTTGGTGATTGTGAACTCTATGTTTCCGAAGAGGGAGGAACATTTGGTTACTTTCCGGAGTATGGTGGCTAAGACTCAAATTGACTATCTCCTCCTCAGGAGGTATGATAGGGGGGTTGTGCGAGGATTGCAAGGTGATCCCGAGTGAGAACCTCACAACTCAACATAGGCTCCTAGTGATGGATGTCGATATTTTGATGAAGAGGAAGAAGAGGTTTGCTCGGGGTCCGTCGAGGATCAGGTGGGGAGCTTTGTCCAAGGATAATGCGCAAGAGTTGGAGGGCGGCTGACAAATATGGGTGCCTGGAAGAGTGGGGGGGATGCTAGCGCTATGTGGTCGGCGACGGCGGACTGTATAAGGGAGGCAGCAAGAAAGGTGTTGGGAGTTTCGAAAGGCTATTATGGCGGGCACCAAGGCGACTGGTGGTGGAATGACGTGGTCCAAGGTAAAGTAGAAGCCAAGAAAGCGGCGTACATTAAGTTAATAGAGAGCACCGACGAGGATCAAAGGAGATCGAACAGAGAAAGATATAAGGAGGCTAGGAAGGAGGCGAAAGTAGCGGTCACAGAGGCTAAGACTGCTGCTTTTGGTTGGCTTTATGACGAACTGGGGGGCAAAGGTGGGGATAAGAAGTTATTTTGATTGGCCAAAGCGAGAGAGAAGAAGGCTCGCGATCTGGATCAAGTGAGGTGTATCAAGACGAAACCGAGGTATTATGAGAGTGAGGGGCCAGATTAGGCAAAGATGGCAGTTACTTTCATAAACTTCTGAATGAAGAGGGGATGGAACATCGTGTTAGGGCAATTGGGCACTCCGAGAGGCACCGAGACTTTAGGTATTGTAGGGGCGATTAAGGTTGAGGAGTCGGTCGGGTGGGTGGAGGGTAAGATGAGTCGGGGCAAAGCAGCCGGACCTGACGAGATCTAGTAGAGTTTTTGAGATATGCGGGTAGGGCAGGTTGGAGTGGCTGACTGGGTTGTTTAATGTTATCTTCAAGACAAAGAGGATGCTTGATGAGTGGCGGTGGAGTACAATGGTTCCGGTGTAGAAGAACAAAGGAGATATCCAAAATTGTAACAACTATAGGGGTATCAAGTTACTAAGTCATACCATGAAAGTCTGGTAGAGGGTGGTGGAAATGAGGATAAGGAGGGCGGTGTCTATATCGGAAAACCAGTTCGGGTTCATGGCGAGCCGTTATACTACGGAAGTTATCCACCTTATCAGGAGGTTGGTGGAACTATACAGGGATAGGAAGAGGGACTTGCATATGTGTTTATTGACCTAGAGAAGGCATATGACAAGGTCCCTAGGGACGTCCTTTGGAGGTGTCTGGAGGTGAAAGGTGTTGCCGGTGGCTTACATTAGGGCGATAAAGGATATGTATGATGGAGCTATGACTCGGGATAGGACTTGGGAGGTGACTCAGAGCCTTTTCCGGTGGTTATGGGATTACACCAAGGATCTGCACTTAGCCCGTTCTTATTTGCTCTGGCGATGGACGCACTGACACACCATATCCAAGGAGACGGTGCCATGGTGTATGTTGTTCGTTGATGATATAGTTCGGATTGATGAGATGCGAGGCGGCGTTAATGGGAGACTGGAGGTATGGAGGCAGACTCTAGAGTCTAAAGGTTTCAAGTTGAGTAGGACTAAGACAGAATATGTGGAATGTAAGTTCAGCAATGTGACGGGGCAAGCGGATGTGGAAGTTAGGATTGACTCACAGGTCATCCCCATGAGAGAAAGTTTTAAGTACTTAGGGTAAATTATCCAGGAAGACGGGGAGATCGATGGGATGTTACGCACCGTATAGGAGTGGGGTGGATGAAATGGAGGTTTGTGTCTGGAGTCCTGTGTAACAAGAATGTGCCACCGAAACTCAAAGGTAAGTTATATAAAGCGGTGGTTAGACCGGCCATGTTGTATGGAGCTGAGTGTTTGGCCAGTCAAGAATTCACATATCCAGAAGATGAAAGTAGCACAAATGAGGATGTTGAGATGGATGTGTGGGCACACTAGGCTGGATAAGATTCGGAATGAAGATATTCGGGAGAGGGTGGGCGTGGCTCCCGTGGACAATAAGATGCGGGAAGCGCGGCTTAGATGGTTCGGACACGTGTCGAGGAGGAGCCTAGATGCACCGGTTTAGGAGGTGTGAGCGGTTGACTTTGGCAGTACGAGAAGAGGCAGAGGGGGCCTAGGAAGTATTGGGGCGAGGTAATCAGGCAGGACATGGCGCCGACTTCAGATTTCCGAGGACATGGCTCTTGATAGGAACATGTGGAGGTCGAGCATTAAGATGGTAAGCTAGGGGTAGTCGAGAGTTCTTCCCTCTTTGTGCCAGGCAGTTTGTTAGAGTTTTGGTAGGTTTGTTAGCGATCTTTGTTGTATTCACATTGGTGTTTTGCATAGTTTTGTGTTATTGTCCTTTCACTTTATTTGTTGTGGTATATTTTCTTTTTATTCTTTTATTGTTACATTGTTTTCGCTTATTTCTTTTCTGATATTATTGCGTTTCCTGTTGAGCCGAGAGTATCTCTTTCTCTAGCTGATTCTGTGCAGCAAAGCCTTCGCATTCCATGAAAGATTAAATAGAGAAACAGAAGATAAGAAGAAGAAAACTCACAAAAAATAATGACCCAAAGAGAAAAATTGGCGATAAGATCAGCAATTGGGAGGAGCGAAAAGGTGGAACTGGGAAACTGCAATTTCCAGACGTTGGAGCTCTTAAACTATTGCTAGATTGGTTTTTGATATAGAGAACCTGCATCTGCCAATTTTTTCAAAGAGCTGTCTGCCTGGTACCGATAAGAACAAGAGAGTAAGAAGACAGAAGCCAAAGAAGCGGTGATTGCCAGGTTTTCTGAAGTGATCGATATAATCCAAGCGAAGGTAACCGATAAGAACAAGAAGAGCAAGAAGACAGAAGCCAAAGAAGCGGTGGTTGCCAGGTTTTCTGAAGTGGGCGATATAATCCAAGCGAAGCTAATAAAAATTAGATGGAAAGACAATATTACCCCTGAAGTGTGAGGCAGGCATATCGTCCAGGTGTCTGCTAACTCTCCCTTATTAGATAGGAGAAAATATATATATATATATATATATATATATATATATATATATATATATATATATATATATACATACACACATACACATTTATATGGGCCAGTCACTTGCCATGAGAACCGTTTACGATTATATGATTTAATTAGATGCATCTATTGTATGGTCACGTGTGCGTTGGTTATCAACTTGCAATTTGGCTTTTGCAAGATTGCTTGCTCAAATTATTAGAGCACAGTTCCAGAATGTAAATTATGATGATTTATCTTGATAATGATGGTTTAAATCCAAGTTGGTTTAGCAGAAATTGTATGCCTCCAATTATAGATAAACCATTGGTTATGAGAACAACATTCTCAAAAAGGAATTTGGTATGAGGGGTATTATTTAATATACAACAGCATTTGTATGCATCTAGCCAACAAGTTATCATAAATTTTTCCCATCACAATTGGCTTAGGGTCAGGAATCAAATAATTTTCATCTAGAAATATTGATGCGATGTGCTGTTTGATTTAATTAAGAACAAAGGAGATATCCAGAATTGCAACAACTATAGGGGTATCAAGTTACTAAGTCATACCATGAAAGTCTGGGAGAGGGTGGTGGAAATGAGGATAAGGAGGGCGGTGTCTATATCGAAAAACCAGTTCGGGTTCATGCCGGGCCGTTCTACTACGGAAGTTATCCACCTTATCAGGAGGTTGGTGGAACTATACAGGGATAGGAAGAGGGACTTGCATATGGTGTTTATTGACCTAGAGAAGGCATATGACAAGGTCCCTAGGGACGTCCTTTGGAGGTGTCTGGAGGTGAAAGGTGTGCCGGTGGCTTACATTAGGGCGATAAAGGATATGTATGATGGAGCTATGACTCGGGATAGGACTGTGGGAGGTGACTCAGAGCCTTTTCCGGTGGTTATGGGATTACACCAAGGATCTGCACTTAGCCCGTTCTTATTTGCTCTGGCGATGGACGCACTGACACACCATATCCAAGGAGAGGTGCCATGGTGTATGTTGTTCGTTGATGATATAGTTCGGATTGATGAGATGCGAGGCGGCGTTAATGGGAGACTGGAGGTATGGAGGCAGACTCTAGAGTCTAAAGGTTTCAAGTTGAGTAGGACTAAGACAGAATATGTGGAATGTAAGTTCAGCAATGTGACGGGGCAAGCGGATGTGGAAGTTAGGATTGACTCACAGGTCATCCCCATGAGAGAAAGTTTTAAGTACTTAGGGTAAATTATCCAGGAAGACGGGGAGATCGATGGGGATGTTACGCACCGTATAGGAGTGGGGTGGATGAAATGGAGGTTTGTGTCTGGAGTCCTGTGTAACAAGAATGTGCCACCGAAACTCAAAGGTAAGTTATATAAAGCGGTGGTTAGACCGGCCATGTTGTATGGAGCTGAGTGTTGGCCAGTCAAGAATTCACATATCCAGAAGATGAAAGTAGCACAAATGAGGATGTTGAGATGGATGTGTGGGCACACTAGGCTGGATAAGATTCGGAATGAAGATATTCGGGAGAGGGTGGGCGTGGCTCCCGTGGACAATAAGATGCGGGAAGCGCGGCTTAGATGGTTCGGACACGTGTCGAGGAGGAGCCTAGATGCACCGGTTAGGAGGTGTGAGCGGTTGACTTTGGCAGGTACGAGAAGAGGCAGAGGGCGGCCTAGGAAGTATTGGGGCGAGGTAATCAGGCAGGACATGGCGCGACTTCAGATTTCCGAGGACATGGCTCTTGATAGGAACATGTGGAGGTCGAGCATTAAGATGGTAAGCTAGGGGGTAGTCGAGAGTTCTTCCCTCTTTGTGCCAGGCAGTTTGTTAGAGTTTTGGTAGGTTTGTTAGCGATCTTTGTTGTATTCACATTGGTGTTTTGCATAGTTTTGTGTTATTGTCCTTTCACTTATTTGTTGTGGTTATTTTCTTTCTGGTATCTTTTATTGTTACATGTCTTTTCGCTTATTTCTTTTCTGATATTATTGCGTTTCCTGTTGAGCCGAGAGTCTCCTGGAAACAGCCTCTGCCCTTTTCGGGGTAGGGGTAAGATCTGCGCACACTCTACTCTCCCCAGACCCCACTAGTGGGATTTTACTGGGTATGTTGTTCTTTGTTCTTTTCTTAGATAGTCCGTGACTTGTGACACCAAATTCTGGGTAGTATTGTACTTCAGATTATGTAGCAGTGTTTGGTTGAATTATTAAGTTTTTTCGTCTTCCACATTTCTGGTTATTTAATTTATTCCGCTGTTTAATCGCTTAGTATTTTAAATTGTTGAACATGTTTAATAAAAGGAAGGTAATGATTTTATTATATTTGGCTTGCCTAGCTTCCACGAGCAGGCGCCATAACGACTCCCGAGGGTGGAAAATCCGGGTCGTGACGAGTTGGTATCAGAGCTCTAGGTTACATAGGTCTCACAGTTCACGGACAAGCTTAGTAGAGTCTGAGGGATCGGTACGGAGACGTCTGTATTTATCCCCCAGAGGCTACAGAGTTAGGAAAAACTTCGCATCTATTCATTCCTATCATGCGGTTTGGTTTCTCAATGCTAATTGAATTTCTTCTGTTCTTCCGCGAATGGCGAGGTCACGTACCGCTTCTTTAGCTGAGCGGCAGCTCAGACCGGTGATGGATCAACTACATCGTCAGATGCCTTGTGGAGGTTGGACAGGTTTACTAAGCTCTTCACTACCACTTTCAGCGGTGCATCTTCTGAGGATCCCCAAGATTATTTAGACAGCTGTCTTGAGGTTCTCAGGAACATGGGGATAGTGGAGACCAATGGGGTCGACATTGCTACTTTTCGCTTATCTGGATCCGCCAAGACTTGGTGGAGGGATTATTGTTTGGCTAGACCAGTTGGGTCACCAGCTTTGACTTGGGACCAGTTTTCTCAGCTATTTCTGGAGAAGTTTCTTCCTATCACTCAAAGAGAGATTTATCGAAGGCAGTTTGAGCGTCTCCAGCAGGGTTCTATGACTGTTACTCAGTACGAGACCAGATTTACTGACTTGGCCCGTCATGCTCTTCTTATACTTCCCACTAAGAGAGAGAGAGAGAGAGGAGGTTCATTGAGGGACTCATTCAGCCTATTCGACTTCAGATGGCTAAGGAGACGAGGAGTAAGATTTCCTTTCAGGATACGGCCAATGTGGACAAGAGGGTTGAGATGGTTCTATCATAGGGAGGTGGTCTGGGGTCCGACAAGAGGCCTCGTCATTCAGGCAAATTCAGTGGTGCCTCGTCTGGAGGCAGGGATTCTTTTGGTAGAGGCCATCCTCCTAGGCCGTTTCAGTCAGCACTTCAGGCTTCTCACAGTGCCCCAAGTCAGTCAGCACTTCAGGCTTCTCACAGTGCCCCAAGTGGTCGTGGTTCTCACATGCAGTATTCCGATCAGCAGTCCTATAGTGCATCACCAGCTCCTATCAGTGCACCTCCGCTTCAGAGTTTTCAGGGTCGTCAGCCCCAGCAGCCGAGGGCTTGTTTTACTTGTGGCGACATGAGGCACATTGCTAGATATTGCCCTCGAGCACCGAGCAGTTCTCAGCACCAAGGTTCCTGTGCCATGGTTCAGGCACCGAGTGTTCCACCGCCCGCTCAGCCAGCTAGAGGTGGAGGTGGAGGTGGTAGAGGTGGAGGTAGAGGTATTAGAGGCAGAGGTCAGGCCGCTAGAGGTGGAGGCCAGCCAACAGCAGGCTGTCCCAGAGATGTAGTTCAGAGTGGTGGGGCCCATCCCCAATGTTACGCTCTTCCAGTCAGGCTAGAGGTTGAGGCTTCTGATGCAGTTATCACAGGTATTGTTCTGGTTTGTAGTAGGGATGCTTCTGTTCTATTTGATCCAGGATCTACGTACTCCTATGTGTCATCTTATTTTGCACCATATCTGGTCATGCCTAGTGATTCCTTGAGTGCTCCTATATATGTGTCTACACCGGTGGGTGATTCTATTGTGGTAGATCGTCTACATCGTTCTTGTATAGTTGTGATTGGGGGTCTTGAGACCCAAGTAGACTTGTTACTTCTGGACATGGTTGATTTTGATGTCATATTGGGGATGGACTGGTTATCACCTTACCAAGGGATCTTGGACTAACATGCCAAGACTGTGACCTTAGCCTTGCCGGGGTTGTCTCGTTTAGAGTGGAGAGGGACTCCTGGTCATTCTACCCGTAGTGTTATCTCACATACGAAGGCTCGGCGTATGGTCGAGAAGAGCTGTTTGGCCTATTTGGTATATGTTCGTGATTCTAGTGCTGAGGTTCCTTCTATGGATTCTGTGCCTGTTGTTTGTGAGTTTCCTGAGGTATTCCTTCAGACCTGCCAGGTATGCCACCCGACAGGAATATTGACTTCTGCATTGATTTGACTCCGGGCACTCAGTCCATTTCTATTCCGCCGTATTGTATGGCCACGCCTGAGTTGAAAGAGTTGAAGGAACAGTTGCAAGACTTGTTGGAGAAAGGCTTCATTAGACCTAGTGTCTCGCCTTGGGGTGCGCCGGTGTTGTTTGTTAAGAAGACGGACGGATCGATGCGAATGTGTATAGATTATCGGTAGTTGAACAAGGTTACAATCAAGAATAAGTATCCATTGCCGAGGATTGATGATTTGTTTGATCAGCTTCAGGGTGCCAAGGTATTTTCTAAGATTGACTTGAGATCTGGCTACCATCAGTTGAGGATTAGGGCATCCGATGTCCCTAAGACAGCTTTCCGCACTCGGTACGGACATTATGAGTTCTTGGTGATGTCATTCGGGTTGACAAATGCCCCAGCAGCTTTTATGGATTTGATGACCGAGTGTTCAGTCCTTACTTGGATTCGTTCGTGATAGTCTTCATTGATGATATTTTTATTTATTCCCGCAGCCGGGAGGAGCATGAGCAGCATCTGAGATTTGTTCTTCAGACTTAGAGAGATAGTCAGTTGTATGCTAAGTTTTCAAAGTGCGAGTTTTGGTTGGGGTCAGTTGCTTTCTTGGGTCATGTTGTTTCAGCAGAGGGTATTCAGGTAGATCCAAAGAAGATAGAGGCAGTCAAGGACTGGCCTAGACCCGCATCAGCTATAGAGATCCGAAATTTCTTGGGTCTGGCAAGCTATTATCGTCGGATTGTGGAGGGGTTTTCATCTATTGCAGCCCGATGACCAGGTTGATTCAGAAGGGTGCCCAGTTCAGGTGGTCGGACGAGTGTGAGGCAAGCTTTCAGAAGCTCAAGACAGCTTTGACGACGGTGCCGGTGTTGGTTTTGCCCACAAGTTCAGGGCCATATACCGTTTATTGTGATGCATCTCGTATTGGACTTGGTGCGGTGTTGATACAGGATGGCAAGGTCATTGCTTATGCTTCACGTCAGTTGAAGATTCATGAGAAGAACTATCCGGTCCATGATTTGGAGTTAGCATCCATTGTTCATGCGCTGAAGATTTGGAGGCACTATTTATATGGCGTGTCATGTGAGGTGTTCACGGATCACAAGAGTCTGCAATACTTGTTCAAGCAGAAGGAGTAAAATTTGAGGCAGAGGAGGTGGTTGGAGCTATTGAAAAACTATGATATCACCATCTTATATCATCCGAGGAAGGCCAATGTAGTGGCCGATGCTTTGAGTAGTAAGTCAGCCAGTATGGGCAGTTTTGTGTATATTCCGGTCGGTGAGAGACTGCTTGCTTTGGATGTTCAGGCTTTGGCCAATCAGTTCGTGAGGTTGGATGTTTAGGAGCCCAGCCGTGTATTAGTTTGCACAGTCGCTCGTTCTTCGTTATTGGAGCGTATCCGAGATCGGCAGTATGATGATCCTCATTTGTCTGTCCTTAGAGACACGGTGCAGCACGGTGGTGCCAAGCAGGTTACATTAGGAGATGATGGAGTTTTGAGGCTTCAGGGTCGAGTTTGTGTGCCTAATATGGATGGACTCCGAGAGTTGATTTTAGAGGAAGCCCATAGTTCCCGGTACTCTATTCATCCGGGCGCTGCTAATATGTATCAGGATTTGCGGCAGCATTATTGGTGGAGGAGGATGAAGAAGGATATTGTTGCGTATGTGGCTCGGTGTTTGAATTGTCAGCGGGTAAAGTACGAGCATCAGAGACCTGGTGGTTTGTTTCAGAGATTGAGCTGCCCGAGTGGAAGTGGGACCGTATTACTATGGACTTTGTTGTTGGACTCCCACGGACTCAAAGGGAGTTCGATGCAGTGTGGGTTATTGTTGATAGGCTGACCAAGTCAGCACATTTTATTCCTGTGGCAGTCTCCTATTCTTCTGAGAGGTTAGATGAGATCTATATCCGGGAGATTGTTCGTCTTCATGGTGTGCCCGTGTCTATCATTTCTGATTGAGGTACGCAGTTTACCTCGCATTTCTGGTGGGCATTTCAGCGTGAGTGGGGCACACGAGTCGAATTGAGCACAGCATTTCATCCTCAGACGGACGAGCAGTCCGAGCGTACTATTCAGATTTTGGAAGATATGCTCCGAGCTTGTGTTATTGACTTTGGAGGCTCGTGGGATCAGTTTTTGCCTTTAGCGAAGTTTGCCTACAACAACAGTTACCAGTCGAGCATTCAGATGGCTCCTTATGAGGCTTTGCATGGTAGGCATTGTCGGTCGCCGGTTGGATAGTTTGAGCCGGGAGAGGCTCGGTTGTTGGGTACGGATCTAGTGCAAGATGCCTTAGACAAGGTCAGGATCATTCAGGATAGGCTTCGTACAGCTTAGTCTAGGCAAAAGAGTTATGCCGACCGTAAAGTTCGTGATGTGGCATTCATGGTTGGCGAGCCAGTGTTGCTTCAGGTGTCGCCTATGAAAGGCGTGATGAGATTTGGAAAGAAGGCTTAGCCCTAGGTTCATTGGCCCGTTTGAGATTCTTGATCGAGTGGGAGAGGTTTACAGACTTGCGTTGCCGCCGAGTTTATCAGCCGTGCATCCAGTGTTTCATGTGTCCATGCTTCGGAAGTATCACGGCGATCCATCCCACGTGTTAGACTTCAACACTGTCCAGTTGGACAAGGACTTGTCATATGAGGAGGAGTCGGTAGCTATTCTAGACCCGCAAGTTCGTCAGTTGAGATCGAAGAGTTTCCCTTATGTTCGTGTTCAGTGGAGAGGTCAGCCTGCTAAGGCATCGACTTGGGAGTCTGAGTCCGATATGCGGAGCCGCTATCCCCATCTTTTCCCCGAATCAGGTACTTCCTTCTTATGTCCGTTCGAGGACGAACGGTTGTTTTAGGGGTGAAGGATGTGATGACCCAAAATTTCATCACTTTATTTACGAGTAAATTCTATGTTTCGAGGCCTTAGAAGCCTCCTTTTTCCTCACCTCGATTTGCGTGCATGGTCCGGGCGTATATCCGGAACTCTTTTATGTGGAAATGCGATGAAAATGTTAATTTAGCCTTTAAAATGAATTTAAGTTGACTTCGATCAACATTTTGGGTAAACGGATCCGGACCTGTGATTTGACGGTCCCGGAGGGTCCGTAGGAAAATATGGGACGAGGGCGTATGCCCGGAATCGAATTCCGAGGTCCCAAGCCCGAGAATGAATTTTTGAAAGAAATTATTTTATTGAAAATATAAGAGTTTTTCTGAAATTTGAAATTTATGGTATCGGGCCCGTATTTTGGTTCCGGGGCCCGGTACAGGTTCAATATGATGTTTGAGTTGTGTTTATAAAATTTGGTAAGAAACGGAGGTCATTTGATGTGATTCGGACCCGTATTTTTGAAGTTTGAAACTTTGAAAGTTTTGAGATTTTTCTTATATTTCTATGCTAAATTCGTTGTTTAAGATGTTATTTTGGCGATTTGATTGCACGAGCAAGTCCGTATGATGTTTTGAGACTTGCGTGCATGTTTGGTTTGGAGCCCCGAGGGCTCGGATGAGTTTCAGATAGGCGTCGGAGTGTTTTTGGACTTAGAAAATCTGGTGTTTTTGCTGTTTGCTGGTGTCCAGGTTTTTGTGCTATGCGATCGCATAGGTAGGTTCGCGATCGAATAGTGTAGTCTCAGGGGGGCCTATTTTGTGTTATGCGATCGCATAGAGTTAATTATGGGGTCACCATATGTTCTATGCGAACGCAAGGCTTCTCACGCTATCGCACTAAGTTAACTAGGCCTGGGGGAAGGGAAACCTATTTTCCTCTATGCGATCGCACTCCCTGCCCCGCAATCGCAATGCCCATCCCCTCTTACCCTATGCGAACGCATCCAATTGTGTGCGAACGCATAGGTTCCCTGCCCAGTTATTTTAAAACAGTAGCAAAACGGGATTTCTTCAAAACTTCATAACTTTTTCACTTAAACTCGAACTTGGGCGATTTTTGAAGAAGGATTTCACCACAAAACCATAGGTATGTGTTCTTAGACTCGTTTTCTTCAATTTCCATTAACACCCATTAGATTTCTAGGCCTAAATCATGTTCATAAGGGTAGAAAATTGGGGATTTGGGTAGAGTTAGGGCTTTTTGAATAATTGGAATTTAGACCTCGTTTTGGGGTCGGATTCCGAAACTAATTACATATTCGGGCTCGTGGGTGAATGGGTGATCGTGTTTTGGTCTGAACCTCGTATTTTGACCAAGCGGGCCCGGGGTCGATTTTTGGCGTTTTGGGGAAAATGATAGAAAACCTATAATTTAGCATTGGGATTGAATTATTTAGCATTTATTGATGTTGTTAAATTAATTTGGACTAGATACAAGTAATTTGGAAGCGAATTCTAAAGGAAAAGCGGTGTTTGAGGCTTGAGTTGGCCGTGGAAGTTCGAGGTAAGTGTTTAGTCTAACCTTAGCTTGAGGAATTAGGAGTTGTGTCTTATTTGCTATGTGTTAATTGTGGAGTACGACGTATAGGCATGGTGACGAGTATCTATACGTTGGTGTCAAGCATGCCCGTGAGTCTTGTATTGTAATTGTTGTAACTCCGTTGTGGTTTATTTGTGCTTCATATGAGGATTATCATTATTGTTCCCTTGCCGGGATGTTGTTGTCATATTATTGTTCCCTTGCCGGAATGTTGTTGTCATATTATTGTTTCCTTGTCGGGATGTTGTTGTCATATTATTGTTCCCTTGTCGGGATGTTGTTGTGATATTATTGTTCCCTTGTCGGTATTCATTATGATTGGTGTTGATAAATGAAAAGGGAGCGGGTTGCACGCCTGCAACGGTACTATATGAAATGGGAGCGGGTTGCACGCCTGCAACGGTACTGTAACACCCCGTAAATTCGGCTTAGGTGTGAATGTGGTAAATGAGTGGTAAGGTTATATTTTGAACATGTGAAGTCCCAACGGGATGATTGTGGGTAAAATAGTTGTTTCAAAAATCAAAATGGAAAGAGAGGTGCATAAGATTTGACAAAAATCAACTAAGTTGCAGAAGGTTTGTCTTCCATCAAGTTTTAGTGAAAATGTGTAAGGAATTGGGGAAAACGCAAAGCAAGAAAGTTGTAGGCCTTTGAAATATCTTTCCAACGATATATTATGGAGCCCGAACGGATATCTGTGCAAAAGGTTATGTGCGTTTTTTGGAATAGTACACGTATGCGCGAACACTCGCGCGAACAAGCCTCTAGGTGCGCGAACTCGCACGTGGGAGGCAGTGTTGCTGCCGTTGAGTTCGAACTCTAGAGCGAACAAGCCTCCAGGTGCGTGAACTCGCGCGTGGGGGGTCGTTTTAAAGCTATATTTCGTCCCCCACAGCCCCAAACATAAAAATTTGCTCTAGAAAGGGGAACTCTCAAAAACCTAACTCCTTAAGGGTCCTTCCACCACCCAAGGTAAGTTCTAATGGTGATTCTAAGTTAATTTCACTTTTCCAACATCTTATTAACATGGGTAAACCCTCCATATCATTAGATATTCGATTGGGACATCATTGTTGAGAGAAGGAAGCCTAGAACTCGAAAATCAAGGGTTTGAACTTCGAAAAGGTAATGTCTTCACCCTCTAATTGATTCTAGCATTGGTTTAATGATTATAAATCCTAGTTCATGAGACATGAGTTGTTGGGGTTGATAGAAAAGCATGAACGATTATAGGGTTGGGGTGTTGAGTGTTGATTATTGGTTAAGAGTGTTGTTTGCCTTATGGGTGATGAAGAATAATGTTGGTGTAATCATTTGAGACCTTAGAATTTATCTAGGAATAAGAGAATGGGTTGTTGGGTGTAGAGACACCATTAATAAGGACTATAAAGCTTTATTTTTACCAAGTGTTCGACAAAATGCTTAAGTGACCAAAACATGAGCATTATAGCTAATGTGGAATCCCTTTGACTTGTATTGCTATAGATTGAAGTTGAAAGGATTGACAAACGTTGTATTACGCTCAAGAGCAGGAAGTTAAGGTATGTAAGGCTAACTCTTTACGTTTGGGAATGTCTATGATTCTCCCTACGTCCCATTCATTATGATCATTACCAGTCTCCTCAGAAAGGAACTATGCCTTAGTTCCCTGACCAGTAGTAGGACTTCTATTCTCTAGATGGCATAGTCTCATAATCATTCGATATTCTATGAGTTTCAGTTATGACAAATCAACTTGTTATGAATACTCATCTCAGTCTAATCCTATTCACTATTCCAGTATCATGTAACCCAGTATGGCTCATTATTTCAGTATCATGTATTGTAATATGATTCTCAGTTCCTGATTTTATATTCTTGAATGTTGAACACCTGTATTTGGGCCTGAGGCCGCAGTTTATGCTTTATGCATCTTTGGGCTTGAGGCCGTAGTTATGTATACGTATACTTGGGCCCGAGGCCCAGTTGTGCATATATATATATATTGTGTCTATGTCTCTATTTAATATTCAGTTAAACAGGGTTTTCATCATTCAGAAGAGGGTGTATTCACATCCTTACTTCCTTGTTCAGTTATCAGTTTATCAGCTAGCAGTTCAGTTTCAGTTTCAGTATTTACAGTTCTTTTGTTCAGCTATTTTACATACCAGTACAATCCATATGTACTGACGCCCCTTTTGCCCGGGGCTGTATCTCGTGATGCAGGTAACGATTTACAGGTCGACGATTCGCTTGCTAGGACATCTCGTATCAGCTATTGGTGAGCCCCAGTCTTTCGGGGCCTTATCTCTCTTTTGTTTTAGTCGTTATAGTATTTCAGTTAATAAGGTATACCGGGGACCTTGTCCCGGTAAACAGTTGGCGTTTTTATTATTCTTTAGAGGCTTCGTAGACTATAACCCAGTCAGTCAGATATTAGCAGGCTTTCATGTGTTAGCCTTGTCGGCTACTTGTTTATACTTGCAGACCTTTCAGTATTTTTCCGCATCTATGATATTTTAGTCAGACTTTTTAGCAGACTATCATGATTTACATTTAGCTCTAGCTCATAGTTATACCACATGTTGATCCAGCCATACAGTTGGCTCGCTCAGTCGCACGCAGTCAGGCACCGAGTGTCGTGTTACGCCAGGCCATAGTTCGGGGCGTGACATATATATAGATGATATGCTGGTCAAATCACAACAAGCAGGGGATCATATTCAACACTTGTCTGAAACATTTCATATTCTTCGCAAATTTAACATGAAGTTAAATCCTGAGAAATGTGCATTTGGCGTGTCATCAGGTAAGTTCTTGTTATTTCTCGTTTCTAACCGTGGCATTGAAGTAAATCCCGTGCAGATTAAAGCTATTGAGGAAATTCCGGATAATCTTACGAGCAAAAAAGAAGTACATCGGCTGACATGAAGAATAACAGCTTTGGGAAGGTTCATTTCCAAGTCAACAGAAAAGTGCTTCAAGTTCCTTCAGCCCTAAAAAGCAAAATTAATTTGAATGGTACTGAAGAATGTCAACAAGAGCTAAAATTTAAAAGCGTACTAGTCAAAT
>NW_017674760.1:57788-85863 GCF_001879085.1 Nicotiana attenuata | reverse complement strand
TTCGACTGAGATCGAACTGTCAATTTGATGTCGTCAGGCGCTTAGCCTTGTCCCAGTTCGAGCGAGGTCGAACTTACTTTGATGACGAAGGCAATTAGCCTGAGTCCCAGTTCGAGCGAGGTCGAACTGCACTTTGATGGCGAAGGCACTTGGCCTGAGTCCCAGTTTGAGCGAGGTCGAACTGCACTACTTTGATGGCGAAGGCACTTGGCCTGAGTCCCGGTTCGACTGAGGTCGAACCTGATATATTCTGATGGCGAAGGCGCTTAGCCTGAGTCCCGATTCCACTGAGGTCGAACCTGATATATTCTGATGGCGAAGGCGCTTAGCCTGAGTCTCGGTTTGACTGAGGTCGAACCTGATACAGTTTGATGGCGAAGGCACTTGGCCTGAGTCCCGGTTCGACTGAGGTTGAACCTGATACATTCTGATGGCGAAGGCGCTTAGCCTGAGTCCCAGTTCGACTGAGGTCGAACCTTATATATTCTGATGGCGAAGGCACGTTGCCTGAGTCCCGGTTCGACTGAGGTCGAACCTGATACAGTTTGATGGCGAAGGCACTTGGCCTGAGTCCCGGTTCGACTGAGGTTGAACCTGATACATTCTGATGGCGAAGGCGCTTAGCCTGAGTCCTGGTTCGACTGAGATTGAACCTGATATATTCTGATGGCGAAGGCACTTAGCCTGAGTCTCGGTTCGACAGATCGGACCTGATATATTTTGATGGCGAAGGCACTTGGCCTGAGTCCCGGTTCGACTGAGGACGAACCTGATACATTCTGATGGCGAAGGCGCTTAGCCTGAGTCCCGGTTTATTGAGGTTGAACCTGATATATTCTGTTGGCGAAGGCGCTTAGCCTGAGTCCCGGTTCGACTGAGGTCGAACCTGATATATTCTGATGGTGAAGGCGCTTGGCCTGAGTCCCGGTTCGACTGAGGTCGAACCTGATATATTCTGATGGCGAAGGCACTTAGCCTGAGTCCCGGTTCGACTGAGGTCGAACCTGATATAGTTTGATGGCGAAGGCACTTAGCCTGAGTCCTGGTTCGACTGAGATCGAACCTGATATATTCTGATGGCGAAGGCACTTAGCCTGAGTCCCGGTTCGACTGAGGTCGAACCTGATATAGTTTGATGGCGAAGGCGCTTAGCCTGAGTTCCGCTCCTGGCTTGAGACAGCCCTGTGCCGGTTTCCGGCCTGACACCGCATTAGGGGTGAAGGAAATGCCTCATACTTTTGTTCTGAGGGAGAGGGGCTTCTTCCTCTTGTTTGGTTGTTTCCGGATCTCAGTTTCCTTTGATGCATTCGAGTATTACGTGCTCGATGTGCTTCCTCTGGTCTGTTTGAGCTGGATTGCTTTCCCTTTTTCTTTTTTTACGTTCCTTTGGCTTCGATTCTAAGGAGAAACTATGTGATTTCGCTAGGAAATCCCCACAAACGGCGCCAAATTGTTTGACTGAAAATTATCGAATACTTTCCAAGCAAATCAATCGAAATAATTCAAAGGGTAAATCATAGCTAATCATAATTAATCACTGAATTAGAAGACCAACTTGAGACATTGAAATAATCAATTATGGAACAATATAAACGGGATTTTATTCATCAAGGTGACTTGACCTGCCTCTCCTTGAAGAGGTTCAGGATCTTACATTGATCTTGTTTCTTGCTCCACTTATGGAGTATATCTTTCTATTTTTGGAGTATTCAGAGTTGAGTAGAAGAAGAAGCCCCCCTTGGGAGGTTCTCTCCCTTGGTATTTATAGCCTCAGGCTTTTTCATCTGGTCACGAATGGGCCCCTCCTTTTGTTGTGGAGACGTCCCCTCGTTTGTTTTAAGGACAACTGTCATAAGTCAAGAGTCAGCGGCGTTGACCATCTACTACAAAGTGGTCGTGATGGGGTTGACCCCCTGGTCGAAAAATAGCTGAATGTCTGCCAATACAATCTATTATGACGTGTTAAAATATATTGATACTATAAAGATTTGCATACACGTGGCTTCGATCTAAGGCATCAAATTAAATACCCCCTGACTTCAATCACAGAATGCATGGAAGAGTATATTGGAGGGTTAAGTTACTGGAATTGAGCTTGAACAAGTTTGCTTTGTTTTAATGTTATGTGTATCGACGTCATTAGCTTAGTTGGCACACTCAAAAAGCTTAAAAGGAAAAGGAAATTTTACTGTTTTGTTAATAAGAAGTTGCTCTACCTTTCTTCCGGCGTGGGTCAGTCATTATGAGCTTAATCATTGATTTAGAGGAAAAATTAAGAAGAATAAATTAATATTGATATTGACGATGAAAGAAATAATGCAAACCACACGAATTGAACAGTCTTGGCCCCGAGTTCAATCATCCTTGAACCAAATATGTTTCAACTTGCTTATGAACAGAATAACAAGATAATAAAAGCTAGAAAATGACAGTATATTGCTTAATATTGCATGAATATTATGTGTTTACAAATGATCAGACCCACATTTATATAGTAGGGGAGTCCTACTCTAGGTACAATTCTATATGAGGTAAGAAATCCCATGATTGACTAATTAATCGGCCTCTTCTTGATACGTGCCGGGATTCGTGTGATCCTCGCCCGATTGCGGATATTCGGCTTTCCGTTATTCGGCTCAGTAAGCTTCCCTCGATCTCTATCTTGTTCGGTCTCGATCTTGGTCAATCTCGATCTAGATCGGTCTCAGGGCCACGAGCTCGGCAACCTAACTTTGCATCATGGTTCGATATAATACGAGGTTGAACCTTGGCTTATCGCGTTCCAGTCTCGATCAATCATACAAAAAGGGCAAGCCCGATTTTTACCGTATACAGATAGTCCCCTCGTTTCTCGGAGAGAAGACGAGGAGAAACGATATGAACTTTTCCAATCCCGTCTCGATGCCATGACGTAAGCGACGAGTCCGACTATGACATCAGCGACAAGTGGATACTGAAACGTCCCGTCGGTTTGGTTACCGAGGCATTAAATGCATGTCAGTTGCTGGTCAGCCACCATTGGTTCTGAACCGCCACCAGCAAGCTATAAGTACCGCCACCTTCTTCCACTCAAACTTTACACTCAAAACTTCTCTTATTGTTGCTTCTCTTCAAAAATCTCTTTGCTTTGCAACTCTCGCTCCCAAATTTTTTGAATCTTATGCAAATCGCATATCATCCTAATTCTCTTCTCTTCTACTTTACAATGGCAAAAACCTCTAAAACTGTACCGCAAAAGGAGGCCGCCCTCTTCTTCATGGCTCGCCGGTGACAGAGCTACGGCGGAACCTCCCTTTGAGGATTTCGTTCTGGGAGGGTGTCTACTGTTGCCGATTTTAGGATTGTAAAAACCTCCTCAGTACCTAGTCGATGTGAACCGGTTTTGAGGTACATATGCACGATAACTGATGATCTCCTTGACAAAGTTAAAGAGGAGTGCCACTGGGTCGATAAACATGTTGTGGTACCTTCGCCTGAGGAGTCGATCACTACCCATGTGGAGGGTTTCCTAAGTGTTTACACTTACCCTTTCACGTTGGGTCCCTTAGACCCTATCATCGTCGCCTTCTGCAAGAGGTATGACGTGACCCTCAGTCATATCCATCCTTCCTTCTGGACAATAGTAATTCTCCTCTGATTCTTCATCAGGAAAATCGAGGGATGTCCTTTCACCCTCGACCACCTTATGCGCCTTTACAGTCCCCAACTCTATCGAGGAGGGCTTATTAACCTTGCTCGCCAGGCCGTCAAGGCCCCGTTCTCGAGCATAGATGAGGCTTGTGACCGAGGTTGGATGGGCCGATTTGTCCGAATAAGGACTTCGGACCTGATCCTTGTTGAGGACATGCCGTCTCCGGAGAAATGGAACAAGAATCATGAGTAGTACTTTGCTTTTTTAATTTTGCTATTTTACCTATTATTTCTTTCCTCATCCACATGTTTTGGTGTTGCAGTTGTGACCCAGGCGTCAGAGTTAGTCCCTGATCTCAAGCAATGGGTCGAGGGCCTAGTGTCGCAGAGACCATACTCCGAGCGTGCGTGGATGGAGTTATCAAAGGGTCGATGGAAGGCCAGCTATCTTGGTAAGCTTCTTTCTTAGGACGATTATCATTCGGGGATTCTTTTCGAGCTTACTCGTCTTTATTCTTTTGTAGGCCTCGGGAAGGATGTAGCTGAGGCTCCCATCTGATGAAGAAGAAGTCCTTCCTTAGCCACCTTCTCTGAAGCAGGCCAAAGAGAATAAGAGAAAAGGGGCTCCGAGCTCCCCGAACTCGGAAAAGAAAAAGCCAAAGAAAAGGCAAGCTCGTAAACACAAAGGGAGCATCATCGTGCTATCCCTTGACTCAGTCCGTCGGCTAAAGACGAGTCCGAACAAGAAGAAGAAGAAGAAGAAGGGTCCACTCTAGTACCCCGTGTGTGGCCTGGTGCTTCGATACAAAAGCCCTCCGTACCGGAGGAGGTTACGAGGGAGCTTTGGACGAGGTTCCCGAGCCAGAAAGAGTTGAGGCTACTCCGTCCCAGGCTGAGGTGGTCGAGAGAGAGACGGGGGGGGGGGTAGGGGGGGAGGGGAGGCTTCCGAGTGACGGAAGATGTTCTAAGGGAAGAGCTCGGTGTGATCGATATTTCTGGGTCCCCTCAGATTTTGGACGCCACGATCCGTGAGACCAATATGTTGGAAGGCCGCTCTTGCGAGGGTTCTCAGGGGGCGATCTATATCCACGGCTTCTGGGATGGGGTTGAGTTCGATGCTTTGGAAGATGTCACCGGGATTGGTGCTTACCGGTGCAGAAGAAAGCATCATCCGATGCTTGGTGACCGAGGAAGACCAAGCCGTGATGAATGCAGTGGGAGCCTCTTGCCTGTTCAATGAGGCCCAACATGCTCTGAATCAGGTAACTTCGAGGGCCATTCTATTATCTCTTTTAAACTAGGAGTTGTAGGTAATTCTAACATCTTCTTCCTTGTTTGTAGGCTTCAGTGTTGCATCATGAGGCTTTCCTTCGAATCCGGGAGGAGCGCGAGGCTGAGGTTCGGGACCTCACTAAGAAAAATAACACCTAAAAGCTTCTCAGTAAGAAGCTTCAAGCAGATTTAATGACAACTCGGGATGAGCATGCCGAGATGGCCGAGCAGGTATATCGAGTACTTCATGATAGTGAAGACGAATGGGAGATAACGACTAACAAATAGATACAATACGAGCCGAGGCTTAAGAGTTCAAGAAGAATATGTACATCTTAGCCTCGAAAAAGGAGGTCACCAAGAAGAGTTGGAGTCGGCCGAGTCCCAGCTCCGGGTTGCAAGAGAAAGAACCTCGGTGCAAGCCAAGAAAATCGAGGAGCTTCAGTCCTAGTTTGCTAACTTGGCCAATAAGCTCGAGGCGGCCAAATCTAAGATGGTCGCAGCCAACATCAAGGCCCAAGCTAATGTTACCCAATACAAGGTCGACGTCGCGGCTATCCAGGCGTAGGCCAAAAGCTTGGTGGATCATGCAAAGTGGCAAGCTCGGATGGAAGCCCTCGAAGGAGTCCATGCTCAGGGCTTTGATATATTGGCTAAGCTCGAGAATGCCAAAGCAGAGGAAGCCAGGGATCGAAAGCTGGCCTTTCCCGAGGAGGACTCAGATAGCTTAAGTGAGTCTGAAGGGGGAAAGATCCTGAGGGCGCAGATGGTGCCTCCGATGAAGATCAAGCCATTTAGGCCTTTGTATTTTTTGCTTTTCCTTTGCATCTTTTTGAGGCCATTTCAGCCATTGTAATTTTTTCCAAATTAAGCCATTTTGGCTTTTGTAAAGATCATTATGTAAATATATACAAGCCTTTTTTTTGACTTTCGAATTTTTCCTTTGCTTTATTACTTGAATTCACAAAGGTGGGGATGCCTTAACATAAAATAGCTTGGGTTGTGTAAGTTCGAAGGACCTTGCCTTTACTTTATTTTTGTTTTTGAGTCATTTTGGACGTTCGGGGTTATCGGAAACCTTCTCCAAAATAAGTAACTCAAACCATAGTTTGCCGAGGATAGCCTTTAAAACCGGTTTTGAAAATTTCAAAGGCCTATTTTTTGTTACGGTTCTCGGACGTCTCCGAGCAGTGCTAATGCAGTCGTAGCCTTTTAATTCGGGCGTAGCCCAGTGAGCTTGCTTTCTCGAGTTATCCAGGCTTGCCTAAGATAACAATCCCCGAGTGGGTATGGCCATGGCCTTTAAAATTCGAGGGTTGCCTAAGAGGTCTTATGCCCCTAATGCTTAACAGTTCGATCTGTTCGAGTTTGTCTTCCAGACGGCAGTCCTCAAGTGTGGGAGTGATCATTCGAACTCTAGTTATAATCGGCCCTAGAGCTCATTTCCATAATAGATCGAAAGTATGGAATTATAAAGTAGATTCTTTTTCTAAGACATAAGATAATTACAAGGAAAAATACTTCTCTTTATTCTTGTGAAAAATGGTTACACATGCGTACATGTTTTGTGCCAGGGCTCGAGCAACCTATGTGGGCACGGTTCGTTTGATCGTTTGGCCCTTACAACAAATTTTACCTATCAAGACCCTGCTATTATGAAGTAATTTCCTCGCAAAAAGTTGACATCCAAGGGAAATGCCCCCCAGTATTTGAGGTTGATTGTAGAGGAACCTCGGATAGTGTTAGTGCTGTCTTTGACACTGATTCATGATCGGCCTTCGATTCTAAGTTTGCACGATCCATTGTTGCCTCGTTAAAAGCCTTGCCGAAAAACTCAATTAGGACAAAAACGGCTTAAGGGAAAAAGAGTGCACCGCGTGCTTTCTGACCTAAAGGCTTTGTGCAGCTCCTTGTCGATCACCTGCAAGTGTTAGTCAAGAAATAGAAAGAATTGAAATGGGGCCGTACCTTAGCAGTAATATCGTTTAAGATGAGTTACATTCCAATTGTTCGGTAGTTGTTCTCCGTCCATCATTCCGAGCTTATAGGACCATTTCCCCGTGATCTCAAGGTTCTGGTATGGCCCTTCCCAGTTTGGATCCAATTTCCCTTTCGTTTAGATTTCGGGTGTTTAATGTGACCTACCTCAACAGTAAGTCCCCGACATTAAAATATCAAAGTTTGGCCCTTCGATTGTAATACCTTTCGATCCGTTGCTTTTGGGCGGCCAGTTAAACAAGGGCAGCTTCACGCCGTTCATCCAATAGCTCTAGGCTTGTATTTGTCGCGCCACCTTTTTTCCCGCTTTTGACGGGGAAGTCTGGGTTTTGACATTCATGGGGGTGATAACTCATTTCCTTTTGGGAATTGGGTATTTTGGAGAGTCGCCACCAAATGGATTATGGTACGTTAAGGCACCTAGAGTGATTAACTCTTGGATTTGCATTAAAAGCAATGGAGACTGTTTGAAAAGAGATTGAAGAAATGAACAGAAGTCCCAAACATCTTAGGATAGGTTTATACATAGACAATTCACAGAACCAAGTGAACTCAGTAGTCACATACAGGGGTCAAGGGGTTAGGGATACATAGAACACTTGACTGCAAACACATAACCCAGCAAAGGTCTAGGACTGGTTTAGACATGCTCAGAAACAGCTAACCAGGCATAGTCACAGAACCAGAACCAAAGAACAAGATCATTTACATAGGTGATAGGGATATAGGTGGTTCATGGAGCACATGATGGCAAGCACACAACAAGTAAGGGGTAATTGGTAAGACATGCTCAGAAACACACATAAGGGGGAAATATACTGATCTCAAGGGAGGGGAAGACATGATAACATGCTAATAATGTAACCCTCAACTACAAGTTTCACAACAAAACCACAAATAGAAGCAAACTAGAAACAAGATGAACTGAAACAATAAGAGAATCATATTGTTGTTGGGAACTTTGAATTGAAACTAGGACATACCAGTAAAGAGGATAGTGAGCAGAATGAAAGAACAAGAGAACACAAATGGTTAGCCTTGGCTTGCAGCCGGCTAACTTAGAGCAGTAGCAAGTAACACAAGAGAGAGAGAAGAAATTTTTAAGTGTGAGAGATAGTTTTGAACCAAGTGTTCGTGTCTGTGTGTGTTAATGAGAGAGCATATATATAGTTTGAAACTAGGTAGAATAATAAGGTAAGAATCAAAGTCAAGCAGTAATTATGGAACTAGGTATCAATTAGTATAAAATTAGTAGAAGTACTCCCTTAATTAAGGGAGTTAATTTCAAACGGTAAAGACAAATAAGGAAAGAGATCACATAAGACATGGAATATAACACACAAGGAAATAATTTCAGCATAGTGCAAGTATAGAACATGTAATTGAGGCTAATACATAATATTCCAACTAAGGAAATAACATAAGAGTCAGTTGACAGCATAGTCGACCATAAAATAAGGCGAGAAAAATAACTTAGAGGTTGAAAATCAGTATAGAATACAAGAGATTAGAAGGATATCAATCACAGGGAATCAAGGATTTCGAGGGACAATAGTACTGATTTAGGGGGAAAGTACCATAAATTTCTATGAACAAACGGAATAAACACACAATAGGCAAGAAGAGGCAAAAAATCAGAAACCCTAATAGCATAGTAGGGTGAAAATCACACAAAATCAGGGATTTGCATAGAACATAGTACTGATTAGAGGAGTTAACAGAATAAACATAGTATAGGCGGAAGAAGCAAAAATTAGAAACCCTAATGGGAATAGTAGGGTAAAAATTACACAAAACTCAGGGATTCATGAGAAACAAGCAAGCATATAGATTAGACGAACAAATCATTAAATACAGACTCAGAACCCAGGGTTAAGACCAAGAACTAGGGTTTTCAACATAGACGAGTTGAAAAAGGAGAAAAACACAGAATCAGTCGAGATATGCAAAGGATAGAGGTTTAAACATGAAGAATCGATTTAAACAGAGTGTAGAAAAAGTTCCGAAAACCCTAACTTTTTAAAGAAAGTAAAACAACTCGCAATCGATGATTTTTTGCAAAAGAGTTTTTAGAATAGTGTAAAACATAGAAAGAACAGACTCGAATCGTTAAAAAATAGCCCAGATCTAAGAGATACAAACGAAAATTAGGGTTTCAAAAGAAACCCAAATAGAGATGGAAGAACCTGCTTAAAACTTCAAAGATCGAAGCAAATATAGTGTGACTTTGCCCAAAATCACACCGGAGTAGCCATGAACAGCCAAAACAGTAACCCTAAATACAAGTCGGCGTGGCCCATGGCCCTTGAAGGCCTCATAGAGGATGAGCAAGGCAATGGTGGAACCATTGGAGGCTTGGGTTTGAAGGATGGTCGCCGGAGAAGACCGGAGAAGGGAGGCGGTTGAAAAGGGTTTAGGATTAGGTTGAGAGAAGAGAGGAGATGAGAGCATCTGAGGGCTGCGGGCTGTAAGGAAAATGACTATGGTTAGGGGTCGTTTGAATTAAAAAAGGAAAGGGATTGTATGGACCGTTGATCTGGGAGATCAACGGCCAGGATTTGATCGGGTAGATGGGTTCCGGGTTTGGGTAAGTGTATATAGGGTTTGGGTCGGGTAATTTGGTAGGAAATTGGGCTGGGGTTGGCTTCAATTTAGGCTTCAACTGAAAGCCAAATCTGGCTATAATTTAAATAGCCAATTTTCCCTATTTTAATTTATAATACATAGTAAACAATTTCTAAAAAATAAATTTGTGTACCAAAATGATTTAAATTATATATTTATCATTTTAAAAATATATGGACCAATTTTACACATATAAAAAACGTAATTATCCATTAAATGGGCTAACATTGCAATTATATGCAATATAGTTTTAAAAAAAATACCAAATGCGATTATAAAAATGCATAAAAAATATATTATCCATATTTTTTCATAAGTATAGAAATTAAATGAATAAATCATCATAACAATAATTTGGGAAATATTTATTGGGGATTTCATGAATAAAAGGGAAGGAATAAATCAATTTAAATCCTTAAAATTATGGAAAAAATTTAAAAATTTTGTGCATGCTTATATATGCATGTATATGCTATTTTGAAGATATTTATGCAAATTTAAAATATATGGGGAAAAATTGGGTATCAACAGTATTCATGGCCCCGTCATTCGATTCCTTCATCGCATATCGGAATCTGATACTCCGCTCCCCGACTTCGATGGTATTAAAGCTTCGGCACCGTAAACCAACAAGAACAGGGTGGTCCCGGTACTAGACTTCAAAGTTGTGCGATACGCCTAAAGAACTTCGGGCAGGATTTCTCTCCATTTCCCCTTGGCGTCAGTTAACGTTTTCTTGAGGTTTTGGATTATGGTTTTATTGGTCGATTCGGCTTGTCCATTCCCACTAGGGTGATAAGGTGTTGATAAGATCCTTTTGATCTTATGATCTTCGAGAAATTTGGTCACTTTGCTGCCGACAAACTGTTTTCCGTTGTCACATGCGATTTCGGATGGTATCCCGAATCGATATATGAAGTGGTTCCAAATGAAGTTGGTGACTTCCTTCTCCCTGATCTTCTGGTATGCCTGTGCTTCTACCCACTTAGAGAAAAAGTCAATCATAAACAAAATTAATGGAGCCTTACCCATCGCCGATGGAAGAGGCCGACGATGTCCATCCCCCACTTCATGAGCGGCCATGGTGATAAAACCGAATGCAGCAGCTCCCCATGTTGATGAATCATCGGAGCATGTCTTTGGCACTTATCACATTTTTGCACGAACTCCTTCGCATCTTTTTCTATATCGACCAAGTAATAGCTATCTCTGATTATCGTTTGAACCAATGATTGGGCACCAGAGTGGTTCCCGCATGTGGCTTCGTGGATTTCCCTCAATACGTACGGTATCTCTCGGTCCCATACATATTGCTAACGGACCATCGAAAATTCTCCTGAGCTAGGTTCCATCCTCGGACAAGCTAAATCAGGCTTGCCCTTATGCACAGGGCCCTCGATTCCTTTGGATCTGAGGGAAGTTTCTCGGTCTTCAAATACTCTATGTATTTATTTCTCTAATCCCAAGTCAAGCTTGTGGATTTTATTTCCGCCTGTCTTTCTTCTACTACCGATCCCCCGAGTTGAGCTCGCCATCTTCGATCGATGATCCTAAGTTTGCGAGGGCATCGGCCTCACTATTTTGATCTTGAGGCACGTGCTGCAAAGTCCACTCTTTGAACCGATGTAATGTTACCTGTAGCTTGTCTAGGTATCTTTGCATTAGCTCTTCTCTTACTTCGAACGTTCCGTTAACTTGGTTCACTACAAGGAGGGAGTCACACTTAGCTTTGATCACCTCCTCCCCCGAGACTTTGGCTAGTTCGAGTCCTGCAATCATTGCCTCATATTCGGCCTCGTTGTTAGTCAATTTTACAATTCTCATAGATTGTCTAACTATATTGCCTGTGGGTGGCCTCAGTACGATGCCAAGTCCGGACCCTTTTACGTTCGAGGCACCGTCCGTAAAGACGGTCCAGATTCCCGAAGATGTTCCCGAGTTTATCAACAACTCTCTTTCGACTTCGAGTATTAGGGCCGGCGTAAAGCCGGCCACAAATCTGCCAAAATTTGATATTTGATGGTTGTTTGGGGTTGATATTCGATATCATACCCGCTGATTTCTACGACCCATTTGGCCAGTCGTCCCTAGAGTTCGGGTTTATGCATTATATTTCGTGAAGGATAGGTTGTCATTACATATATAGGATGACACTAAAAGTTTCCTGAAGGCACTTTGCGAGGCGAGTGCTAATTTTTCTAGGTGATGATATCTAGTTTCAGCCTCACCTAAGGTCTTACTAACATAATAAATTGGAAATTGTGTACCTTGTTCTTCTCAGACTAGGACTCCACTTACTAGTACTTCCGATATTGCTAGGTACAAGTATAGTCGTTCGTCTGCCCTCGGCGTGTGAAGTAAAGGTGGGCTCGATAAGTATCACTTAAGTTCCTCTAAAGCCTGTTGGCATTCTAGGGTCCATGTGAAGTTGTTTTTCTTCTTCAGCAATGAGAAAAATCGATGACTTTTATCGGATGACCTCGAGATGAATCGCCCCAAGGCTGCAATGCACCTGGTTAGCCTTTGTACAACCTTTACATTATCCACTACCGTGATATCCTCGATATCTTTGAACTTGTCGGTTGATCTCGATCCCTCGATTGGGAACCATAAATCCGAGAAACTTACAGGAACCCAGAATGCATATTTTTCTGGATTCAGCTTCATATTGTACTTCTTCAATATACTGAAGGTTTCCTGCAAATGCTTTAAACGGTCCTCTGCTCGCAGGGACTTAACTAGTATATCGTCAATATAAAATTCCATGGTTTTTCCTATTTGTTCTTCGAACATTTGGTTTACTAGTCGTTGGTAAGTGGCACCGGCATTTTTTAATCCGAATGGCAATACATTATAGCAGTATATGCCATATTTAGTGATGAAAGAGGTTTTTTTTGGTCACACGGGTTCATCCGTATTTTGTTGTACCCGGAATAGGCATCGAGAAAACTGAGAGTCTCATGGCCGGCCGTGGCGTCGATCATGAGATCGATGTTAGGCAAAGGGAAAGAATCCTTGGAGCATACTTTATTTAAATCTTTATAATCTACACACATTCTTAGTTTGTTCCCTTTCTTAGGGACTACTACTATTTCTAACCATTCCGGGTATTTGACTTCCCGGATGGACCCTATTTTAAGGAGTTTAGTTACCTCGTCCTTAATGAAGGCATGCTTGATCTCGGACTGGGATCTCCTTTTCTGTTTTACTGGGTGGAACTTCGGGTCCAAGATTAATTTGTGAGTACTGATCTCTGGTGGTATCCCTGTCATATCAAGATGGGACCAAGTAAAACAATCCATATTAGCTATAAGAAACTGAATGAGTTTTTTCCTGAGCTCGGGAGTTAACCCCGTGCCCCGGTATACCTTTCGATCGGGCAGATGTTAGATCAGCACGACCTGCTCCACTCTTCGTCCGTTGACTTGGTAGTATCGGAATCATCGGGGGAGATAAAAGATCAAGGATCCCCGAAGTCATCATCTTCGTCAATCCCTTGCTTGTCCGATTAGGTCTATGCTGGCATCGGCGATTGCTATTTGACTTCCCGTTTCACTTTCGAACCTGAGTCCTTTGTTGATGAGAGTGCTGATATCATAATTACTTTATCGACGGCAAACATCTCATTCGCAGTGGGTTGTTCCCAGTAAACCGTCTTTATCCCCTCTGGTGTTGAAATTTTAATACCGGGTGAAGAATCGAAGGTACGACCTCATGTTGTGGATCCATGGTCTCCCGAACAGGGCGTTGTATCACATGTCCCCCTCGATTATGGTACCGGCAACATTTACTAGCAATGTCATTTCTCTCTTAGTAGTTTCACAAGCCATATTGAATCCGTTCAACATTCGGGCCGCAGGTACGATCTGGTCTTGTAAGCCGAGTTGTTCTACGACCCTCGACCAAATGATGTTGGCCGAGCTACCTGGATCAATTAGCACACGTTTAACTCTAGTTATTCATAAGTACAGAAATTACCAGTGCATCATTATGAGGTTGCATGATTCCTTCTGCGTCCTCGTCATTTAAAGACAGAGTCCCTTCTAGTAAGTAATCCCGAGTCCGTTTTTCTCTTGTGATTGACATTTTGGTGCGTTTCATCATCGGGCCTTGAGGAACATCGACCCCTCCAATGATCATATGGATGACGTGTTGGGGTTCGTCTTGTTCATTTTGTTTGTTGGAGTCCCTGTTTCTGAAGTGATTCTTAGCTCGGTCACTTAGAAATTCTCGAAGATGACTGTTGTTGAACAACCGGGCTACTTCTTCCCTCAATCGTCGATAGTCCTTCGTCCTGTGGCCGTGTGTGCCATGTGTTGATACCCAATTTTTTTCATATATTTTTAATACATAAACATACTTTCAAAATAGCATATATGCAGTTATAAGCATGCATAAGCATTTTAATATTTTTTTTCTATAATTTTAAAGGCTTCAAATTGATTTGTTTTTTCCCTTTTTATTTATGAAATTTCCAATAATTATCCTTCAAATTATTCTGTGGTGATCTAGCCATCTAAATTCTATATTTATGATAATACTTAAATATTTTTTGTGCATTTTATAGTTGCATTTACATTTTTTAAGCTAATTTGCATATTTGCAATACTAGCCCTATTAATGCATAATTACATTGTTGACGCATAAAATGATCTTTTATATTTTTAAAAATTTTAAATAACTATTTTAAATCATTTTAGTACACGAAATTATTTTTCAGAAATTATTTATTATTTATTATAAATTATATAGTGTTAAAATGGCTATTTAAAATCTAGCCTGATTTCATTTCAATTTCAGCCCCAATACCCAGCCCGATTCCTAAACCTAAACCTACCCAAGCCCGATACCCATTCGCCCCAACCCAATACCCGGCCAAATCCTGGCCGTTGATCGTTTTGATCAACGGTCCAGGTTTCCCCCTTCCTAAATTAAACCAAAGACCCCCCAAACCCTATCATTTTCCCATACACCCGCTGCCCTGAAAACCCCTCTGCTCTCAAACTCTCTCAATCTAACCCTAATCCAATCCCATTGACCCCCATCTATGGCTATCTTTGGTGACCTTTCACCACCTCTCAGGCCTCCAATGGCCTCTCTCATGTCATTCTTGCCATCTCTGAGGCCCTCAAGGAACCAGGGCTATGTCGACTTGCATCCAGGGTTCATCTCTCACCTGTTCCAGGCCATTCTGGTGTGATTTTGAGTAAGATCGTCCTATATTAGCTACGATCTATGGTTTTCTAAACAGGTTTCTTCATCTGTGTATGGTTCTTTTCGAAACCCTAATTTCTTTTCTAAAACCTCCTAGATCTGTACAGATCTAAGGTGATTTGAGTTTGTTTCATGTAAGTTTTACAATAGCCTTGAGAGTCTTTACAAGAATCGTATGATTTCAAGTGAGTTCTTCATCTTTTCTAAAACTAGGGTTTTCGGAATTTGTTTTTAAAAATCGTTTAATGATTTTCTGTGTCTAATCTTCTGCTTCTCATATATTTTGACTAATTCTATGAACCTGCTACAACCCTAGCCCGTTTGTACTGAAAACCCTAATTTTTGGGGTTCTTCATTTGGTTTCTAGATATTGGTACATCTGATTGTGTTCTTGTCTTGGGTTCTTGTGACTTCTCGTGATTTTCTTGTCCTAATATGCTTCTACTGAATTTTCCTATTTCGACCTTTCACTGATATTATGTACTTGTGTTCATACTGACCATTCATGCAAGACTTGTATACTTCTCCTTGAATCAGTGTCGTTTAACTATGGGTTTTGTCAAAGCTGTGTGAAATCCCGACTATTCATGCTCTACCTCATTTTATATGCTAAGCATGCTGCCTCTTTCATGACTTTCTGAACCCTTGATTACTCTGAATCCCTTATTTCCTTGTTTAATTTGAACCCTTTCCATTTAACTCTTGATTTTACCTCTCTATTTGATTTGACCGAGTTGCTTGCCTTAATTGTTTTTCCTTGCCTTGTTTGTATTCCGCTGATTATTACTGATTTGTTTCCTTAATTAGACTGTTGTGAACTTACCCCTAATTACCTATTCTATACCTAAAACTTTACTTGATTCTTCCTTAAATACGTAGCATGTTGTCCCGTTGATTTGATTGTCCCTTGGTTAAGGGAAGATCTTAGCTGATTTACATGTGACTTTCCTGATTTATTACTTAATTGATCTCTTACCTTATGTGTCAAGATTTTGATTACTATATAAACCTCCTCTTCTTTTTAGTTCTAAAAAAACAACAACGAACACTAGTTTAAAAACTCCCTCTTATACTTAAAGCTTTCTGCTCTTTTCTGTTACTTGCTACTTCCATTGAACTAGCCGGCTGTAAGCCAATGCTAGTTATTGTACTACACTGTTCTATACTTTGTGTCTGCTCTCCTTAACTGGTATGTCCTGATTTAATTACAAGTTCACAACTCTATGTGTTCTCTTGCTGCATTAGTTTACTGATTTCCAGTCTTATTCCTGTCTATCACTTGGCTTTTCGATATGTAACTAGCATGCTTAAATCCTGGTTTCACTTAGCATATATGAGTTCTACCCGTTCAACTTATGATTAACATGTCTGATGACTTGTCTATTGCTTTCTCTATCATGTCTCAATCTGACTCTACTCCATGTATATATGATTGACTGTCTGTCTGTTTGTTTACCCAGTTCCTGATAGTAATTTACTTTGCTAGGTTATTTACTACCCCCTAAGTACTTCTGACTCTATGTTCAACTCTGCCTAGTATAACTATGTTCTCAACTGTTTGTTCTATGTCTGTACTATAACTGTGTGATTGACTCCTAAATCCTATAAAGATGTGTGCTCTTGTTGTTACATTAATATGTTCTAGGTGTTCCCCCTACCCTTTCCCTTGGATGAAGTCTATGTGTTCTATGATTTGCTCTCCGTTTTTTTTTAAAAGATATTCTTCATGTTTTCTCAAACTATTTCTACTCTAACTATGTTCTGACTTTCGCAAAATTCCTTCTAACTACTAAAACCTTCTTTCTATTGTTTACCAAACTCTTTCAAAGTCATCATGCACTCTCATATTACTCCTAGAATATTAGGTTCTGCCCCTCTGGCATGTGTACTGCATTGAGATCCTTGAGATTTCTCTGAACTCTGGCATGTCAGAGCCGGCCTTTCCACACTGTACCTAAATCAGTTATTGTTGGAGAAAAGGTCTAGGTGTGAGCACTGCCCGGGATCCTTGAGGTCCTTAGGGAACTCTGACACACCTAGACATGATATTGTCTATGGACTTTGGCATCTGAGACTATTGGAGGCTTGGGAAGTCATTTGGGCCTGCTTCAGGCTCCCTAATTAACTTTTTTTTTCTTTATTCGTTTATGTAATTTATTCAGCTGGCCTGTAATAATTATTTGTAAACAACATCGGGGTGATTAGTGAAAAGGGCTGGGTAGTTACATATCTGTTGGGTAGCTCGGGTTGATACCTTGCCTATAGGATTGTGTTAATGCATTTGCTATGTTTTGCTTTATTTCCACAATATTAGAAACCATGCCTATATGATCTAAATGGCTCTAATAATAGAAATCATGCTTATAGGCTTAAAATTAACTTTACAATTAGATATCATGCCTATAGAGTGTAAAGTGATTGAGTTCAGTTTCTGTTACAGCATATATTTACATTCATCTCACTAGAAATCATGCCTATAAGTTCGAAAATCAGCTCTTAACAATTAGATACTGTGCCTATCGGAATTAAAATTAGTTCTAGTAGAAATTCTTCCTATAGAACTTAAAATTAGTTTAGCTAAACAAATCAATTTAGTTCATATTAGTTCATTCTGAATTGGCTTAATCAATTGCCCGCTTCTTTAAATGAGTTTTCAAGCACTGCCTTAATTAATACTGCTAGAAAATATGTCTATAGGATCTCAAGTCGTTCGTTTTAAAACTGTTCACTGTTTTACTGCATCAATGAAGATATCATGCTCTTAGGACCTCACTGTTCTGAAGACGTGCATTTACTTGTTTTATTTGTGGAGGTAACTATGAGCCTGTAATTTGTTCTCTTTAAATGCAGTCCTAATTGTTCTTGATTGACGCCTAGACTTTTATCCTTTAAAACCTTAGGAAGGTCTAGAACTGTCCAAAAAATAGAGGTCCTAAATACCTCCAGGGTCGCGAGGAAGGGATGGGTAGTGCACGCCATAGGACATTTTCAAGGTTGCTAGAACGCTTTAGGCTATGACCAAGGGGAGGGAATTGGGTAGTAAGGATATGATGACTACGCGCTAATGTCACGTGTAGCCCCTCAGTGAGGAGTGATTATCGGGCATTGCGTGGGGTGATCCTGTAGGCTAACCAACCTAGGACCCTTCTTCCGATGTTTGAACTTTACTTTTTCCTATACATGCAATTTGTTCAAATCTTTTCTTGTCTCATTACTTGAGCCACTCAATGTCCAAAATATGCCTTTATTTGCAAGAACGTGTTTAAACTGTGTAGTTGTTAAAGGACTAATTCATAAGTATAAGTTCGGCCGGGACCCACCATTGTGGACCGAGAGGGGTGCCTAACACCTTCCCCTCAAGGTTATTTCGAGCCCTTACCCTAAATCTCTGGTAATGCAAACTAGTCCATGAGTTAATTGCTCAAGGTGCCCTAACGCACCATAATCCGTTAGGTGGCGCCTCTTCAAAAACCCAAATTCCCAAAAGGAAACGAGTCGATTCCCCCATGGAATGTCGAAACCCGGACTTCTCCCCGCGAGGAGGGAAAAAAGGGGGCGCGACACCATGGTATTTGCATATTTGGTTGGGATCCCTTTGTGTTGCATCAGTTTGCAAAGTTCGAGGCTACTTGGTTTCTTTGATGCACCCGATAGCCGAAATGATGGCAGTCGCATCAACGTTAAAGTTATACTTTGACAATCGCGGTGCCTCTTTGGGTCCCATAGGTCTATCGAAGCCGTTCTCGCTCATGAGTCCCCATGAGCCTGAACCTCGATCATTTCTTCTTTCATTTCGTGCAGAGTTTCTCCCAGATTCATTTTTCCTAAGGTCTCCATTATATGGTTGATATAGATCCCTATTCGACCTTGGTTCTCGGTCAATATCCCTCTTGATTCTATCGACGGGTCTGATAGGATAAACGGACCCAGAAGGAGCCCTAGTTTATCATCCTCAACCTCAATCTTCGACTGATACCGATTGTTCACATCGGCCCAAGTGACAGCTGGGTATTCGATCAAATTCTGTTTCAACTGCTGTGAAGCCACTGAACTTCGAACGTTGATACCTTGAGGGTGAAAGCTTGAACATCCCAATCGTCGGCGACCAGTCGCAAGTCCATCCGTTCCATTTGGAATCGAGACACAAATTCTCTGAGCATCTCGTTGTCCTTTTGCCTTACCTTGAAAAGGTCCGACTTCCAGGTTTCGACCTTGATGGCCCCGACGTGTGCCTTTACAAAAGAATCTGCAAGCATAGCAAACGAGTCAATAGAATTAGGCGGTAAATTATCATACCATATCATAGCACCTTTCGATAAAGTCTCCCCAAATTTATTCAGCAAGACGGATTCGATCTCGTCATCATCTAAGTCATTTTCTTTGATAGCACACGTGTAGGAGGTGACATGTTCGTTTCGATCAGTCGTCCCATAATACTTAGGAATCTCGGGCATGCGGAACTTCTTGGGGATTGGCTTTGGAGCCGCACCCAGGGGGAAAGGTTTTTTTACGAACATTTTGTAATCCAGTCCTTTCAATATTGTTGGTGCCCCCGGGATTTGGTCGACCCTCGAGTTATAGGTTTCCACCTTCTTGTCGTTTTCCTCTATCTCCTTTTCCCCTGCCTCGATTCGCTTTGTCAGTTCTTCGTGCATCTTCGTGATAGCAGGATTGGTCTCCAATTTCTTCTCATTCGATTTCCTCGAAACCAATTCGACCCTATGTACGATTTTCGGGGATGGCTCGAGTTCGTCCCTGCTCGGTGTGTGGTTCTAGTACGATCCCAAAAGCATCCCCGCGGATGCTGCTTTTGGGATCGACGGCAAAATTTCCATTAATGGCTACATGTGAACTGACGTCGATTGGATCTACAGCCAGAATTCCATCGAGGCCAACAGGGGGTACAATGTTTCCCGGTGCAATGTTCTCATTTTCGCCGTGGTGGCCGAGATCATTGTCAATGTGTTGAGGTGCTGACTGAGAGTTTGACATTTTTTAATCCTGTAATCAAAGATACTTCAAAGAACAAGTGTAAAATAGTGTGTGTTATGAAAGTATGTACCAGGTAACCATTATTATCCTTAACACCACGGTGGGCGCCAAACTATTTCCCTAAAATTGGAAAACAATTGAATTTATACGTGTGTTTAAAGGACACCTGATATAACTTGGTACAAATTAAGAAGAATAAATTAATATTGATATTGACGTTGAAAGAAATAAACCACGCAAATTGAACGCCTCGGCCCTCGAGTTCAGTCACCCTTGAACCAAATATGTTTCAACTTGCTTATGAACAAAATAACAAGATAATGAAAGCTAGAAAATGACAGTATATTGCTTAATATTGCGTGAATATGATGTGTTTATAAATGATCAGACCCCCCTTTATGTAGTTGGGGAGTTCTACTCTAGGTACAATTCTATATGAGGTAAGAAATCCCATGATTGGCTTGTTAATCGGCCTCTTCTTGATACGTGCCGGGATTCGCGCCGTGATCCTTGCCCGATTGTGGATATTTTGGCTTTCCGTTATTCGGCTCGGTAAGCTTCCGTCGATCTCTATCTTGTTCGGTCTCGATCTTGATCAGTCTCAGGGCCACAATCTCGGCAACCTAACTTTGCATCATGGTTCGATCTAATACGAGGCTGAACCTTGGCTTATCGCATTCCATTCGATCAGTCATATAAAAAGGACAAGCCCGATTTTGACCATATACAAAAACGTTTCTGATATTTAGTCGATGCATGGAGAATATATTCGAAGAAAAACATTTCTTCGAAACTGAATTGACAAGAACATTAGCTAGTTGGATAGAGGTTTTATGAAATTTTCCTTTCTTTCCTCTCGGCTATTCACGAGTGAAGATTGTCGTATGTATACTCGACTTCGGTTGCTAAAGGTTGATAATAATATCTAAACATTTGTTGGAGAAGCGATATGAAGTTAGGAGTTAAGAGAGTTACGAAGAAAATAACCCCCATCAATAAGTGAGAGAACCCTTTTATTCCTTATAAAATATCTTTTAGCAACCAAAAGGAAAACATTATATGAAAAATAGTTCATTTTCTACCATACCAAACAAACTTGGTTTTTGTCATATGTGACACTGGGTTTTTAAAAATAATCTAAGTATAATATATTTCCGTATAAAAGGATAAAAACACAATTTTTAACTAATTAAAGATCAAATATGCTGAATCATATCTATATCATATGGATCAAAAGCGAAATTTATCAATAAGTGAGGGACAAAAAATGATCAAATCAAACAGTAGAGTTTGCTTTTGTCGTTATAATAAACAGATATTCTCCACCTTTTAGCCAAGCTTGTAATGAATGTCTCAAAATTATCAGTTTCCACTTGAAAAGTCCAAGCCATCAATCTGAAGCTGTAAATGTTGTCGTATTTACCACATTTTTATTCTAATACAAGCGATATGAACTGTCGGATCGAGGGGAAGTTTTGACATTTGATTTGGACTGAAGTACGGGGTGGGGGTGTCGAGGGGTTGAAATAGTTTTTAGTTAATTTCTACTTTTTATATAATGGGTCTTTTAAGACTTAAGATTTTAACGAGTTAATTCTCTGGATGTTCACTTAAGCTTATGGGAATAACATGCTAAAAGTTATTTTTTTTGGTTTAGGACAACAAAGTCAGTTAACTATGTCCTTTTAACCTAGAAAATAAAAAATATACATTTGGTATGTCATGTCATATTAAAAATTATATTTTTAACGATAAAACGGATTTCTTTTATCTCAATTTATGTGATTTTTTTTTTGCTTTTTGTGATTCAAACTTCTTAATTTTATGCATTTGGACATAGAATTTTTTTAGTTTTTAAAATAAAATTTATATTTAAATTGCGTAAAAAGTATTAGTGAAAAATTACGTTCAAAGAATGTTATTATTTGACTCTCAAAATTCGAACACCTTCACATAAACTGGGACAGAGGGAATATTTAACACATGTCATCAGTGGCAGACGCACGTGGTGGCAAGCGGGTTCAACTGAACCCGCTTCATCAAAAAATAATACTATGTATATATATAAATTACAATTAAACTGTGTAAAATCTGTATAAATATTTTATTTGAACCCACTTGACAACTACTATTTTACGACTAAAGTTATGTACTTCTAAAATTGAACTCGCTTACACAAAATTCTGGGTACGCCACTGCATGTTATTTATACTCATTTAACCCATCTGATAAGAAAATGGGACTACTTTAAAAAATAAAATTCTAATTTTTAATAAAGTAAATTCTTATTAAAAGAATCGAACCAACAAAAAAGACAAATATATGACCAAAGGAAGTACTTACTTCAACTTTTTAAGCCATTAAATTTGCTTTTTTCTTTTAATCTCAAAAATATTTCTGAGGTAATTAACTAACTTTGCTTGCTCCTATTGTATCCCGTTAAATTCGAGATTAGAAGCTCTTTTTATGGTTCTCCATTCAAATTCTTTACCTCCAAAAAGCGTGGCTTCGAAATCTAGAATTAATATCGAACGTTAAACGAAAAAATTATTTTAGATCCAAAATCAATTTACGAGAACTAAGAATATGATTTTTTTTTTCCAGAATTATGTTTAAAATCGATTTTAAAATTAAATTAGGGATTCGGGAAGTATACATGCAATATAGTTGTCACGACCCAAATCTACCATGTCGTGATGGCGCCTAACGTGGAACTAGGCAAGCCGATTCTTTTATCAAAACAACCTGATATTTAAAAATAAGGATTTCTTCAAGCTATTTAATTAATAAAACTTCATAAGATAAATTCGAATAACACTGTGCGGAATGAAAAGCCCGACATCGGGGTGTCACAAGTCATGAGCATCTACCAAGGACTGTCTGATAAAAACTAAGACTAATATAGTCTGAAAAACAACTAATAATATCTAAAGGAAGATAGGAGGGAGAAGAGCAAGGCTGCGATCGCTATGCAGCTACCTTGCTAACTCCACAGATCCGCGGCGGATGTAATCAACGCTCTATAGCACGTCCAGCAACCCCTGGTGTACGTGGTAAAATCAGAGGGCCCGATTTCCCACCATTAAGCCATCTCGGGGAGATACCTCGAGACCCCGAGAACATGAAACCGCCTCGGGAAGATAGCTCAAGACCCTGATGATATGAAGTCACAACTTAGTCCACTCCTGCGAGGCTTGTCGAGGTCCGATTCGAGGCCGAGATAAAGAGAAAAGGGGGAAGCCCCAAGAAACGCGGTTGAGTCTGACAGAAGCAGCCTATCCCTAGCCTATGCTGGGGTGTCAAGTCAAGCCATCACATCTCCATATTTCATAAATTAAATATACATGTATTCCGAGTTTCCTCTCCTATATAAAGGGGACTCGCCCTACCTTGTAAGGGACTGATGTTGCTCCCACAATTCTACAAAGGCAATAATATCTCTCTCTCTTTTTTCTTACAAAAGTTCATTGGTTCTCACTGATACTGAGGATACCTCGATATCCCTCACCTCTATACGTGTTCTTCATTCTACATGTGTTCTTCGTCGTACAAACTCAATTTCAGTTGTAAATAGCTTCGTTCGATTATATCTCTAGCTGTTAGATTACTCCCGAGTAACCCCGACAACCCGAGCTCGACCACGAGATCGATCTCGAAGTCTCAATCGACCAAGCTTACGCCCGGGTAGCAGACCCTTTGGTCCGCTCGTTACCTCGTTTATCTACCCCCCCCCCCCCCATCGTTAAAATTCATAATACTAGCATCATCTGCTCTAACAAACTAGCTTGGGAATAGATCACGTATTTTTAGAGTCCCATTTAATAAATTTAATTGTTGTTACCATTTGCACGGTAAATAGTTTGGCGCCCACAGTGGGGCTAAAAATAATAGTGATTATTTTCTTGCTAGTTTCATTACACAAACGCATATCATCTTTCATATTTTTTCTTGTCCAAGATCCTTTAATTTCAGGTAAAAATGTCTGGCTCGGTGAACAGAGCTTAGAACGACCGCCTCGAAGATCACGGGGAAAATGGTGTAGCTATCCCGACCGCCGGAGCACCACTACAGGATCCCGATAATGCACCCGAACCAATACTAGCGGACGCGGATTCACAGGACGCACAGAAAATCAACGAAACTTCTCACGCCGACAGAAGCGTGCGACACAGGGACCGACAGAAAGTTAAAAAAACCCCGGCCGGGAAGAACAAGAAGTTAGCCTTCACGTTATTTTTGAAATGTTGCAGGCACAACAACTGGCCATTGCTCAGTTGCAAAGCCATCTGAGGACTCCCAGCACACCAGCACCGGAGATAGCTCCCCTCGCCGAGCAGATACACGAAAGATCAAATGATATCGGGCCAACGACTGACCCCACCATAGTGAAGATGCTGGAGGACCTTACCAAAAGGATCGAATCGGGCGAAAAAATGATTGCGGCCAACGATAAAAAAGTCGAGACCTACAACTCTCGAGTAGACCATATCCCGGGAGCACCCCCGGTCCTAAAAGGTCTGGATTCGAGGAAATTTGTACAGAGGCCGTTCCCGAGGAAGCGACCCCGAAGCCCATTCCCAACAAATTCAGGATGCCGGAACTCCCCAAATACAATGGCACCACCGGTCCCAACGAGCACGTCACCTCCTATACTTGCGCTGTAAAATGCAATGATATAAAAAATGACGAAATCGAGTCCGTGTTGCTGAAAAAATTCGGGGAAACACTTTCGAAGGAGGCTATGATGTGGTATCACAACTTGGCTCCTGACTCCATAGATTCATTCGCCATGCTAGCAGATTCCTTCGTAAAGGCACACACGGGAGCCATCAAAGTAGCAACGAGGAAGTCCGACGTTTTCAAGATCAAACAAAGAGAGAATGAGATGCTGCGAGAATTCGTGTCCCGCTTCCAAATGGAACGAATGGAACTGTCGCCCGTCTCCGATGACTGGGAGGTACAGGCCTTAACCCAAGGCCTAAACGAACGAAGCTCAGCGGCCTCGAAGCAGCTGAAGCAGAGCACGATCAAATACCCGGCCGTAACATGGTCGGACGTCCACAACCAGTACCAGTCAAAGATCAGGGCCGAGGACGACCAACTGGGAGCCCCTTCGGGCTCAGTATACCCGAGCAGACTCTCGGTAAAAGAAGCAAGACCAAACAAAGAAAGGTACCAGCCATACCTCGAAGACAGGAGGAACGTCCCAAGACGCAACCTACCTCGCAACGATCGAAGGATAGATCGAGGACAGGACCCTTGAGGACTCATCAACAGAACCAGGTTCGATCGAAACATAGCACCAGCTAACGCGCCCCACTTATCGGAATACAACTTCTGTGTCAATGTTTCAGACATCGTGTTCGCTATCGGCAAGATCAGGGACCCCAAGTGGCCCAAACCGATACAGACAGACCCTTCACAGAGAAACTACACCCTAATAGGCGAGTTTCACAACACGCACGGTCTCAGGACCGAGGACGGCCATCAGCTACGAGAAGAGGTGGCTCGACTACTGAACAAAGGACATCTCCCGGAATTTCTCAGTGATCGGGCCAAAAATCAATTCCGAGAGAGGGAGGCAATCAAGAAAAACGAGGCAAACAAACCACGACATGTCATCCACATGATCGTGGGGGGCGCCGATGCCCCGCATGAACCGGTAGTAAGAAGAAAAAGATATCCATCACCAGGGAAAAATGGACTCGGGGATATATCCCAGAAGACGCCCTCACGTTCAGCGAGGAAGACATCGAGGCCTTATCCCAACCCCACAATGGCGCCCTGGTAATCTCCTTTCTTATAAATTCATTGCAGATAAAACGTGTACTCGTGGATCCAGGTAGTTCGGCCAATATCATCAGGGCGAAGGTAATAGAACGACTCGCGCTGCTCGATCAAATCGTGCCCGCCACTCGGGTCCTCAACGGTTTCAACATGGCTAGCAAAACAACGAAGGGAGAAATCATCCTCCCGGTTACCGTGGCCGGCACAACCCAAGACGCCAAGTTCCATGTCATCGAGGGAGATATGAGGTATAATGCATTATTCGGGCGACCCTAAATACACTGCATGAGAGCAGTACCATCCACCCTCCATCAGGTGATAAAATTCCTGACGAAGGACGGGATCAAGATCGTATACGGGGAACAGCACGCGGCAAGGGAAATGTTCGCTGTACACAACGTAGTGCTAGCACTCACACTTCCACCCCCAAATGAAACCACGAACAGGCCAGTTCTTGCCCCCGGTCGAACTTAACAAAGCAAAGTGAAAAATTCGCGCCGCACCTCCGCTCCCGGGAAGTTATAATAGGCTAAGTCCCAAGACATCACCTGCGCCCGTAACTTTAAGGTACACCCATTCCTTTTCTTATGTTATTTTTTCAAATCCGGGATTGACCATTGCGCAGACACCCAAATCGGAAGCTGCCCAGACGTTAGTACTGCTGCGGAACCCGAAGCCCCAATGGCGCACCCGTTGCACTCTTTTCCTTCGACCGAGTTTTTATCCTAAAAAAAGGTTTTTACCGGCAAGGTTTTTAACGAGGCAACGTCTGCAAGCCGCCAGGAGGGGAACTCCGCAAGATTTTCAGAACAAACCCAGCGGCCGTTAAAAAAGCGAGAAGGCATTCCCCCAAAAAAAGTGGCCCGCTCGTGGGAATTTCGGAAAACACCAGACAAGGTTCCCTGTAAAAGAAACGATGCATCGAAATACCGGTGTATTCAGGCCTCGTCGGCAAAAACGTGTACTATTGTATCAAACAAAATCAAAAAATACTTTTTGGAGGAGGGAACTCCTTCCCAGAGTAAAGCAACAAATCTTTCCCCTGAAACATCCCGGAAAAGCGCAGGAACAGGTACCAACAGTTCAAAACGCCCCAAACGGCCTCCGGGTCGAGGCTATGAGACCGCAATATCTTTCAGGCGGGACAAACCCGCAAGCGATCAGCCCTGGCCCGATATAGGTCGGGCTAACACAACAAGGTATATTGCGCCAACGGATCAAAGAACGCTTTCCAGCACTCCGTCCCCCGAACGGAGAAATCGTAGCGCATGCCCGGCAGGGATCTCTTCACCAAGTGCATCTCGGAATACTCGGAGACTTGATGCCTACAATAGGGCAATCGCACAACTCCAGGACTGGAACTCCAGGCTCGTAAAGCTCCGAGTTCACAAGAAGCGGTCTTCACGCTTAAACAACTTGATGACTCGGAGACTGACGACAATCGCCATTCTACATCGCCAACTGTAAGACCTCAATAGGCATGGCAAACTGTAAGACCTCAAAAGGCATGACAAACTGTAAGACCTCAACAGGCATGAAAATCCCGAAATTTAGGCTATACGTCGCATTTGTAAGAATCCCGAAAGGGCATACCCTTGATGTAGATGCCTAAACTATCACTCGGGATCAAAGGTAGCTACAGACAAACGCACATGACTACGGTCAAAACTGCTGATACAGCCAAAAAAAAATACGACTCGGGGACGCCCGACCATCGCTAAACAAAAAATTACAGGCCACTACTTCGAATATACTTCGGAAAGAACGGGTTACAACAGGCTTCCCTCAATAGGCAAACAATGGGCTATGAACCTTCCGAGGTGCTCGAAAAATCGCCGATTACGACTTGAAATCGAGGTTCTATTAGAACCAACGACGGGTCAGGAAAAAATCTTTCAAAAAGACCTTAACGAGCGGAAAACAAAGCCTACAAAAAGCCCACGGGCAAAAACAGTGTNTACATGAGAGCACTACCATCCACCCTCCATCAAGTAATAAAATTCCCGACAAAGGACGGGATCAAGACCATATACGGAGAACAGCACGCAGCAAGAGAAATGTTCGCTATACAAAACGTAGTGCCAACACCCACACTTCCACCCCCAAATGAAACCACGAACAGGCCAGGTCTCGCCCCCGGTCGAACTTGACAAAGCAAAGTGAAAATTTTGCGTCGCACCTCCGCTCCCGGAAAGTTATAATAGTCTAAGTCCCGAGACGTCGCCTGCGCACGTAACTCTAAGGTACAAGCACTCCTTTCCTTATGTTATTTTTTCAAATCCAAGATTAACCCTTGCGCAGACACCCGAATCGGAAGTTGCCCAGACGTTATTACTGCTGCAGAACCCTGAAGCCCCAATGTCGCATCCGTTGCACTCTTTTCCTTCAATCGAGTTTTTGTCCCAAAAAGAAAGGTTTTTACCGGCAAGGTTTTTAACGAGGCAACGTCTGCAAGCCACCAAGAGGGGAACCCCGCAAGATTTTTGAAACAAACCTATCGGCGGCTAAAAAAGAAAGAAGGCATTCCCCCCAGAAGAGCGGCCCGCTCGCCGGAATT
>NW_017674760.1:0-57225 GCF_001879085.1 Nicotiana attenuata | reverse complement strand
ATTATTTAGCTAACTTCCGCTATAGGTACAACCTAAAAAAGCACCGGACGCTCCACTCACGTGCGTAATTCCACCCTTCGGGGAACGGCAAAAGCTCCGAGGGGATGACGTAGACCGTCCGGGCCCGGACGAACCAACCGGCCCATTCTCAACCCCCCTGCTCTTCGTCACCGACAACAAACGACGGGGATGAACGACACTTCAGGGTTAGCAGGCCCTGATTATGAAAGGGCCGATACAGCCGGATGAGGTGATCGAGCGTAAATTCGAGATCGGCCTTCTCCGCAAAGAACCTCATCATCAGCACCACCCGCCAAAACAACGGATGTATCTGCGCCAAAGTGACCCAATACTTCAAGCAAAAATCAAGCACGACCTTATCGAGGGGGCCAAACGCGAAAGGATACAGGTATACACTCAAAAATTCGTCAGCGGAATCTGTAACGTTCGCTGCCGGAGGAAGCACCTGCAGCGCTACCCCCTCACTCCATCCGCAGTATTTTCTCACCATCTCTGAATGCTCCCATCTTATCAAAGAAACCGTCGTCAGAACGAAATCCCTCAGCTCCCGAGCGCCGGGAACAGCACTCTCCGCTCTCGGCCATTCGCCGCCCCTAAAGTGGTTGCCATGGCTACGGTACATACCAAACAGTATCAAAGCAAAGGACGCGCACAAAAACTTCTTGCACCTAGGGAAATAAGGAACCCATGCCAAAAGCAGGGAGAAACAGATACCATCTAAAATAAGTGGAAGCCCTGCGAAGAAGCCTGAAGCCTCCCCTTATGTGAATAAGAAAGACAATGTTTCGCCTGCCGGAGTCAGCCCCGGGAGTACACGATGTCTATATAGTCCGATGGGTATGATATCCGACCCGGAAGTTTATCCACTCCGACAAAAACCCAAGACTCAAGGAACCGCCCACATTAATCTCCGAGCTCGGGATGGCATCCGCCTCGAGGATCCCCACCAAAAGAGAACCAGAATTTGTGAAGCCTTTCATGCTGTCACTCAAGATGCAAGGAGCTCCAATCGCGAAAGTCCGTTGTAAAGTTTCGATAGCGTGGCCTAAGCATAGGCAAAACCGCTCAGCAAAACCTATCTCTACAATATTCTAAAGGAAGTTGTTCCACATCGGAAATCAAAAAGGGACCCGCGGTACCCAAAGCCGGCCTCCATCCAGGATAAACATCCTCAAAGGCCCCGAAGTCAAACGCATTATCTCCATGCGATTCAGAAGGCTAGGCAGCCCAGATCTGATCAATCAACCAGGGTTGCCCGAGGAACAACGATGGCCTCGAAAGGGAGCCGTGTCGGCAGTAAGGAGTCTGGAGTGAGGGCTCGCACCCCCAGCCTAAGTAATAGAGGTCCGAAAAGTATTAAAAGGGCATTCAAGGTTGGCCTCGAGGGTATAAAAACATGCAGTTACTCGGCACAAATCAAAAGCAGAAATCAAAAGGATATGTTCATATTCATAAAAATTCATGTACAACAGCCCCTGAAGGGTCATGACATACGTTTACAAAAGCCCTCGAAGGGTCATTACATACAATTGCTAAGGCCTACGGAAGTCTACCCCTACAGCGAAGGAACGGAAGGATGTACATGTGATGAAACCCGGAAGCCCAGTCCGCCCTCGAGGGTGCATCTCCGGTATCAGCATCCTCGAGCATCACACCCTCGAGGGTGATCCCTTCGACCTCCACCTCCTCTAGGTTCCCAGCTCAATCCCTCAAGGGATTCCCGCCAGAGGAGATGGAGAAAATGAAAAGGAGGAGACACAAAGGAGGCAGAGAAAAGAGACATAGCCCGCCAAAACCAAAAATTGGAGATTCGGCGGGCCTCAGCCTCAACGACCGAGAAGGCCACCTTATCCCTCGGGAGAGAAAGATCCCTAAGGATGAGGTGCCACACCAAGCCCGGGTGGAAGAGTGAGCAGCGGTGCATAATCCGAACGACTGTCTACATAAGGGGGAGGCCGATTCCCCGTCCATCGCCACCTCAGGCCAACGGCAGCAGCAAACACCAGCATACCAATGACCATGGTGGGACAACGCGCTTATGCTCAACTAAGGGACGTCTCGACGAAGGGCCATGGCACAACTTAAGGAAACTCCTCCTAACGATCTTGAGGCCATAAGCCCCAAGCATGATGTTCAAAGGCAGAAGAAGATGACAAGAAGGAATAGGCAAAGCATGCCGATGAAGATACTGGGATAGGAAAAACAACGCCAAGGCACCCCATTTATAGAAGGCAGCAACACGGTCGTCGAGGCTCTGGAAAACTGATCGACGAATGAAATTATTGCATCCTTGAAAAACCAAATCGACGGCAGCACTTTTTACCTTCAAAAGCGGGAGTGGCAGAGTATTGAGAAGGAGTCTATGAGATATGCCATCTATCATGAAAAATTACGCCACGACGCGGATCGCCAATGCACTATCGCCATAAGGAGCTCAAGGAGTCAATGGTCATAACCGTTTCCCATCGTTTCGTTCTGAGAAACGCGGAGACTATCTGTACGTGGTAAAATCAGAGGGCCCGATTTCCCACCATCAAGCCATCTCGGGGAGATACCTCGAGACCCCGAGAACATGAAACTACCTCGGGTAGATAGCTCAAGACCTAATGATATGAAGTCACAACTTAGTCCACTCCTGTGAGGCTTGTCGAGGTCCGATTCGAGGCCGAGATAAAGAGAAAAGGGGGAAGCCCCAAGACACGCGGTTGAGTCTGACAGAAGCAGCCTATCCCTAGCCTATGCTAGGTTGTCGAGTCAAGCCATCACATCTCCATATTTCATAAATTAAATATACATGTATTCCGAGTTTCCTCTCCTATATAAAGGAGACTTGCCCTACCTTGTAAGGGACTGATGTTGCTCCCACAATTCTACAAAGTGCAATAATATCTCTCTCTCTCTCTCTCTCTTTTCTTACAAAAGCTCATTGGTTCTCACTGATACTGAGGATACCTCGATATCCCTCGCCTCTATACGTGTTGTTCATTCTATATGTGTTCTTCATCGTACAAACTCAATTTCAGTTGTAAATAGCTTCGTTCGATTATATCTCTAGCTGTTAGATTACTCCCGAGTATCCCCGACAATCCGAGCTTGACCCCGAGGTCGACCTCGAAGTCTCAATCGACCAAGCTTACGCCCGGGTAGCAGACCCTTTGGTCCGCTCGTTACCTCGTTTATCTCCCCCCCCCCCCATCGTTAAAATTCATAATACTAGCATCATCTGCTCTAACAAACTAGCTTGGGAATAAATCACGTATTTTTAGAGTCCCATTTAATAAATTTAATTGTTGTTACCATTTTCACGGTAAACACTTGGATCTGCACACAAGGTGCAGGGAGTAATGTGAGTACGCCAACTCACTAAGTAATATGGGTAAATAAAGACTGAGCAGTAAGAAACACATAAAAACCACGTCATGAAATCTCAGTAAGTACAACATGCTTTCAAATCAGTATGTGAGTCAAATCATCTCGTGTTAAATCAAGTTTTCGGTAAAAATCATTGAAAATATCTTTCAACAGTTTTCAACAGAGGCTCAATACAATTGATAGTGAAAGCGATGAAAATCATAAACAGCCCCTTGGGCACAACATTACTCAAAAACAGCCCCTAGGGCATATCTCATATCACTTACTCAGGGTACCCGCGCTCACTGGGGGTGTGCAGATTCCGGAGGGGCTCCTAAAGCCTAAGCGCTATAATCCGGATTGACAACTCACGTGCTGCACGGACATCTCACGTGCTATAGTATCAATATCAGAATTTGCACGGACAACTCACGTGCTGCACGGACAACTCATGTGCTATACTCTCAATATCCTCATAAAATAGGCCCTCGGCCTCACTCAGTCATAAACCTCTCAAGCCACTCGGGATATCAGTAAAAACGGGGTGCTCAGCCCAAAATATCATTTTATGCATCAAAACGGAGTAGTAAAGACTGAGTTCTGATATCATTAAGCATAGCATGACTGAGTATAGATCTTAAATCAAAACAGTGAGAGGATAATAAGAAAAGGCCCCTAAGGGTCCAAACAGCTTTGGCCCAAGGCCCAAATATGGCATTCAGCCCAATTTATAGAAATTCCTTCTAAATCACATAAGTATCATATAGTTTCAGTCAGATATGCAACTTAATAGTTGCTATGGGATGGACCAAGTCACAATCCCCAACGGTGCATGCCTACGCCGTCACCTAGCATGTGCGTCACCTCAAAGTAGTGGAACGATGTGAAATCCAGGGTTTCATACCCTCAGGAATAGAGTTACATTCATTACTTACCTCAAACCGGTCAAATCCCTACTCTGCGACGCCCTTGCCTCTGGAATCGGCCTCCGAATGTCCCGAGTCTAACCAAAAGCAATACATGCAATCAATATAGGCCAATTAACCAATTCCATACAAAAAAATTATCAATTTAGACCAAAATCCTAGAATTCACCCAAACCCGGCCTCCGGGCCCACGTCTCGGAATCCGACAAAAATCACAAAACTAGAAACTCCGTTCACTCACGAGTCTATACATACCAAAATCATCAAAATCCGACATCAAATGGTCCCTCAAATCTTCAAATCAAACTCTCCAATTTCCAAGCCCTAACCCCTCAATTTCATCCCTAATTTTTACCAATTTCATGCTTAAACAACTGAAAATTACCATAATCACAAGTATTGAGCTCAAGTAACTTACCCCAATGAGTATCCCCTTGATTCCCTCTTCAAAACCCTCCAAAAAGCTCCAAGTCCAAACAAGAATGGTGGAAAATAACTCAAATTCCCGAGGGGTTCAATTTATACCTTCTGCCCAGGCATTTCCGCACCTACGGCCCTATTCTCGCACCAGCGCAACCGCTTCTACGGTCCAAACAACCGCACCTGCGATTTTCACTTAATTGCCCAAGATCGCTTCTACGGTCCATTCCTCGCACCTGCGGTCCAGCCTCAGCTTCCCAAATCCCGCATCTGTGGTCCTCTTCCGCTTCTGCGGCCACTGAACCTGCGATCCCCACTCCGCAGGTGCGGTTATGACAGCTGAAGGAAATCTTCAGCATTTCTTCAAATTCCATCCTTAATTCGTCAACCACCCAAAATTAACCTGAGGCCCTCGGGACCTCTACCAAACATACCAACAAGTCACATATCAACCTATGAACTTAGTCGAACCTTCGGGAACACTCAAAACAACATCAAACACCAAATCACCCTCGGATTCAAGCCTAAGAACTTCTAAACTTCCGAATTCCGCAAACGATGCCGAAACCTACCAAATCACCTCCTAATGACCTGAAATTTTGCACACACATCACAAATGTCACTACGGAGCTACTTCAATTTCCGGAATTTCATTCTGACCCCGATATCAACATTTCCACTTTCGATCGAGAATCGCCAAATTTCTATTTCGCCAATTCAAGCCTAATTCTACCACGGACCTCAAAATCACATTCCGGACGCGCTCCAAGTCCAAAGTCACCTAACGGAGCTACCCGAACAATCAGAATTCACATCCGAGATCGTTCACACATAAGTCAACATCCGGTTGAATTTTCCAACTTAAGCCTTCTCAAAAGAGACTAAGTATCTCAATTCACTCCAAAACCACTCCGAACCCGAACCAGCTAACACGATACGATGAAATACAACTTAGGAACACATAAGGCATCAAAAGTGGGAGAAACGGGGCTATAACTCATGAAACGACCGGCCGGGTCGTTACAATAGTTTATGCACAAATTAAAATAGGCTATTTAATTAACCGTTAAAATTTTAAAATAGTTAACTAACTGTAAAATTTGTGATATTGAGGCTTTTATCATCCTCTTTTACACTAATATATGGCCTCTTGAGAGCAAAGACTAAAATCACCCTAATTTTAGTAATATATTATAGTTTGAAAAGAAAATAATTAGCAATTGCTTTGTAAAGTTCTTAACATTAATAACCATCTTATAGTAGATGTCACACCTCCTTTTTTACCCCGGAAGGGGTATATGGGAGTTTTTTCAATTAAAGTGACAATAATCGAAACGGGATTATCTATTTAAGTTCAGAGTCGCCACTTGGGATAACTATATGGTGTCCCAAGTCACCGGTGTAAAATCCCGAATCGAGGAAATTTGACTCTGTTTTACAGTCCGCGAAACACAGAAATCCAGGTAAGGAATTATGTTAACCCGGGAGAAGGTGTTAGGCATTCCCGAGTTTCGTGGTTTTAGCACGGTCGCTCAACTATTATTAATTGGCCTAATTATCTGATTAATTACGCATTTTAAACCTACGTGCATTTTTCACCTTTTTAAACCGCTTTTAACATTTATGGAATTATTTTCTAGAACAATGCACGATGTCGTACACTTATCGTTTTGGCACGCATTGCAAATCGCATTACATGAAATGCACCCGCGATTTATAACGTATTTATTTTATTATTAAAATTATTCAAAGTTATGGTAGGGTCACATGAAATGCACACCCAAATTGAGATTTACGCATCGTGACTATGCCACGAGAACCGTACCCATGGCCACGATAATTTATTATTAATCGCGCCTAAAGCAAGCTACGATGTTTATGAATATTAACGGCCTAAGCATGCTCCTAACGAATATAGGCAAGTAACAAAGCAATAGACAATTAAAAGCTCATTTTCATAAACTTTAGCACCTGAGCCCCTTCAATCTAATTTAAGGTAGTTCAGTTGATGAATAGCAACCCAATTCTACATTGTGACAAAATCATGTTCAGCTATAACCAATTCGAGTAAACATACGAGCAGATAGCTAAGCGAGAAAATATGAAACTACGGAGAAACAATTACACAAACAACGGAATCATATCACCAAACAAACATTTAACATTAGGCTTGAATAAAATGGATAGAGGATGATAGAATTGGACCTCAACATGGCCGGAAAATTGGTTGTTTCACTGTTTTAAACTCAAAAATGCAACGAACCGCGGATGAAAACTCGAATTGGCACCGGAAACTCAACCAAACACGGATTCAAACCCACACTTTAATCACTGTTCACGACCTTAAACTCGGACAGCTCCTCGAACCTGAATCTCGAGCAGAACTCAGCAGGGAAACTGGAAACAAAGGCTGGACTCAATCGAGTTTCATAATCTTGAAACAGAACCCAAAGTAAGATAAAGATGCAGAATATTTTTTATTAGTTTTTCTGAAAAATCTGGTCGCAAACTAGTACTCAAACGAATTTTTTTCTTTTCTGATTGTTCATAGAAACACAACCAAAAGAGAGAAGAAGATCAATGATCTTCTTAAGCTTTCCCTTTTCGTCTCTGTTCGTATTTCAGCCACAAATCGATCCCCTCTTCCCCTAATGTTTCCCACTTTTTAGTCTCTTTCAGGTGAGGTTCGGCGGGTTTGGGGGGCGTGAGATGGCGGCGGTTTGGTGATGAAGAGAGGTGGGGCGTGGCTGACTTCTCTAGGGTTAGTGAAGGGTCTGTTTTCGCTGATGGAGAGGGGATGGATTTCCGGCGGATTTGGTGGCTGTTGCTGCTGGTTTTCAGCGAGTTCTGGCGGTGTGAGCAGAGGACGGGTGGAGGTCGTTTTGGTTGGTGAAGGTTTAGCGTCGCTGGTTGTTGTGTGTTCGACGTGAGGGGTGGTCGTTTTTGTGAGGGTGACGATAGCTCTCTAGGTTATGGGTGTGTGTATGGAGATGGAGATGAGGTCTTGGAGATCTAGGGTTTTTGGGTGTGAAGAAGATAAGGGGCTCAAGGTTTCTCTCTTGTGTATTCTTGCTGGAGATGAAAAATGGTTGAAGCTTTTGGTTTCTAGGGTTTCTTTTGACGAAAATGGCTGATGCCTCTAAGACTAGGTTAGGGGTTATTTTTAAGCTTCTTTCTAGGGTTTTAGGGGTATTGGGCTTGGCTTGTTATGGGCTAGGTCCAAAAATTAGGCCTAAAAATGGGTTGTTTGAGCCCAAATTTTATTCTTTCTCCATGAACGAGACTAAAAATACGACCTCATTTACTAATTAATCATACTTAAGTAACATAACTATTAAAATAAGACTAACCGTTAAAACAAACCTATTTTTGGTATTTTCAAATATCATATTAAATTAAAAACAAGGTACTATTTTTGTATATTTTTTTTAGTTTTACGAAAGGTATATAAACTAAAAGCAACTAAAAAGAAGAAATATTTTTGTAATTTTAATTTTTTGTGATAAAATAAAGTAAAAGAGTCAAAACTAATTGAAATAGCGATACAAGGCCTAAACTAAATATTTAAGCTAAAAATGTGTAAAATCTTGGGGAGGGTCAAAAATCACATGTCTACGGTAGAGACAATAAAATGAAAGCCATGATCGGTTTTGCCTAAGTTTATTTTAACGTGACCTATTTTCTTATTGGGTGGGTTAAATGGGTATAAGTGACACATCGTTAAATGAGTTTAATCATTTAAAATAGAATATTTTAACATGACATGACATGCCAAATAAGTGTTTTTTTATTATTCTGAGTCACAAAATAATAGTTGACTTTGTAGTCCCAAACCAAACAGAGTGACTTTCGTAGAATATTCACATAATTGGATGACCATCCAGAGAATTAACTCTATATACGGTTGAAATCGGGCTTGTCTACGACATGATCGATCGGGCTCGGAACATGAGGGACTTAAGATCGACCCCAATTCTAACCGGACCAGCCGAGGTGAGAATGTCCATCTTCAAGAACATTGAGTCTGTGATCCCGGAATTAACCCTGACCCCGAGCGAGCTCTAAGAAACATTGTTAGCGTAACCAACAGAAGACCGAAATATCTGTGACCGGTTGGATATTACAGCGGGAATCTCGGCACGTATCAATAAGGAACCGGCAATCAACAAATCAAGAGATTTTTACCTTTTATATAATTGTACCTAAAGTAGGATTCCTCTACTATATAAAAGGGATCTGATTATTCATTTAGACACACTATAAACGCACTCAGAAGCAATACACTGTTATTTTTCTCTTTAATCTCTTATTCAATTGTGTCTTGGTACCGATCGAAGTGCATCTTGTTCAAGGGTGGCTAATCCCCCAAGGATGTAACGTTTCAATTTGTGCGGTTTGAATTCACTTTATCATTATTTATTTCAATTGCAATTTAATTTATCGCTTTGTGTCAATTTGATCCATGTATCCTTAAAACCACTAACAAGTTCAGTTGTTATCCGATTTTGAGGGTAAACAGTTTGGCGCCCACCGTGAGGATAAGGATAATAGTGGTTATTTGATATAAATTTTCATAACACACACTGCTTTTACACTTGTTCTTTGAAGTGCCTCTAATTTCAGTTTAAAGCCCAAAATGTAAAACTCATAATTAGTACCCCTACCTGTTGATAATGAGTCTGGTCATCACGATGAAAATATCAACATAGCACCTGGTAATGAGGTACCGCCCGCTGATCCCATTGGAATTCCAATTGCGGACCGTTGGACGCTAACTCACATGTGGCTGTCAACACAAATCTGCCTACCGACCTCGAGAATAGCATCCGTGGTGGAGCCCGATCGGCAGAGCAAAATACTCAATATAATAGAGGAGACGAGATCAATTTATGGATGATCTTCGAAATGTTACAGGATCAACAGGCGGCGATAGCTCAGTTACAAAACCAAAGTCGCGTACCGAGCAGAGTGAAACCCGATCTGTCCTAGGAAGTCACCCGCAGGAATAAACCGGTCTTAGAGAGGTCGAATGGAAATGTGTCGGGGACTAACCCCGAGATCATAAAAATGCTCGATGAGCTAACAAAACGGATAGAATCAGGGGAGAAGAAAATCGAAGCAAATAAGGTGGAAACCTACAATTCCAGGGTCGACCAAATCCCGGGAGCGCCGCCGATACTGAAAGGCTTGGATTCCAAGAAGTTCGTGCAAAAACCTTTCTCTCCGAATGCGACTCCAAAGCTGAAACCTTAAAAGATTCTGCATGCCCGAGATTCCTATGTACAACGGAACGACCAACCTAAACGAGCATGTTACCTCCTACACATAAGCCATCAAAGGGAACAACTTGGAGGATGATGAGATCGAGTATGTCTTGTTGAAGAAATTCGGAGAGACCCTGTCAAAGGGAGCTATGATATGGTATCGCGACTTACCTCCTAATTATATTGACTCATTTGCGATGCTTGCAGAATCTTTCGTGAAAGCACACACCGGGGCTATCAAGGTCGAGACCAGGAAGTCGGGCCTTTTAGAAGTAAGACAGAAGGACAATGAGATGCTCAGAGAGTTCGTGTCCCAGTTGCAAATAGAACGGATGGACCTGCCATCGGTCGCTGATGATTGGGCCGTTCAAGCTTTCACCCAAGGACTCAATGTTCGAAGCTCGGTGGCTTCACAACAGTTGAAGCAAAATCTGATAGAATATTCGGTTGTTACTTGGGCTAACGTGCATAACCGGTATCAATCAAAAATCAGCATCGAAGATGATGAACTTGGGGCCCCTTCTAGGTCTGTTTATCCCGTCGAACCATTGACAGAGTCAAGATAGATATGGACCGTGAACCGAGGTCAAATAGTGATCGGTATCAGCCTTACAATGAAGATCGAAGAAACAGTGGGCCCAGGCAGAATTCTATGCGAAGTGAAAGGAGAAGTGATTGATGTTAGAGCAACCCGAGACTCATGAGCAAGAATGGTTTCGACAGGCTTATCGGGCCTAAGGAAGCACCAAGGTTATCGGGATATAACTTTAACGTCGATGCTACCACCATTGTATCAACTATCGGACGCATCAAGGACACCAAGTGGCCTCGACCTCTACAACCCGATCCAGCCCAAAGGGATCCTTACTAGATGTGCAAATATCATGGCACTCACGGCCACAAAATAGAAGATTGCCGACAGTTGAGAGAAGAAGTAGCCTGGCTATTCAACAACGGGCACCTTCGAAAATTCCTTAGTGATAGAGCCAAGAACCATTTCAAGAATAGGGATTCTGATAAACAGACGAAACAAAAAGAACCTCGACACGTCATTAACATGATCATCGGTGGGGTCGATGTCCCTCAAGGGCTGATGTTGAAACGTACCAGAGTATCCATCACAAGGGAAAAATGTACTCGAGATTACATACCGGAAGGAACCTTGTCTTTCAAAGACGAGGATGCAGAAGGGATCGTGCAGCCCCATAATGATGCAGTGGTAATATATGTACTCATAAATGAATCTCGAGTTAAGAGTGTGTTAATTGATCCAAGTAGCTCGGCCAACATCATCCGATCGAGGGTCGTAGAACAGCTCGGCCTACAAGATCAAATCGTGCCTGCAGTCTGAGTTCTAAACGGATTTAACATGGCATGTGAAACCACTAAGGTAGAGATAACATTACCAGTGAATGCCACCGGGATCATCTAGGAAACCAAGTTTTATGCGATCGAAGGAGACATGAGGTACAACACCCTGTTCGGGAGGCCATGGATCCACAATATTAGGGCAGTATCCTCGACTTTGCACCGATTCCCAACACCAAGAGGGATTAAAATAATCTACGGAGAGCAACCAGCCGCAAAAGGAAGGTTTGAGATCGAAGAGGCGATTCCGATATTACAATGACAAAGGGGCCAAGTTCGGCCACAAAGCAAGAAGATAAATAGCAATTACCGACATCAGCCCCGACACAACCGAAAAAATAGGGGACTGATGAAGACAATGACTACCGGGTTCCCAGGTCTTTTATATCCCCCGATGATTCCAACGCCACTAAATCGACGGTCGAGGAGCTGGAACAGGTCATATTGATCGAGCATCTACCCAGTCAAAAGGTATACCTGGGCATGGGGTCAAGTCCCGAGCTCAGGAAAAAACTCATTCAATTTTTTATAGCTAACGTAGATTGTTTCGCTTGGTCCCACCTTGATATGACAGGGATCCCGCCAGAGATAACCACTCACAAGCTAAGCCTGGACCTAAATTCCACCTGGTCAAGTAGAAAAGGAGACCCAGTCTGAGGTCAAACATGCTTTCATCAAGGACGAGGTATCTAAACTCCTTAAAATAGGTCCATTCGGGAGGTTAAATACTCGAATTTGTTTAGCAAACGTAGTGGTAGTTCTAAAAAAGGGAAAAAAATTAAGAATGTGTGTAGACTATAAGGATTTGAATAAGGCATGTCCCAAAGACTCCTTCCCTTTGCCCAACATCTATTGCATGATCGATGCCACGGTCGGCCACGAGATCCTCAGTTTTCTCGATGCCTACTCCGGGTACAACCAAATACAGATGAACCCGTATGATCAGGAAAAAAACCTCCTTCATCACTAAGTATGGCACATACTGCTACAACGTGATGCCATTCGGATTAAAAACGCAGGTGCTACTTATCAAGCCTAGTAAATCAGATGTTCAAGGAACAAATAGGAAAATCAATGGAGGTTTACGGTGACTATATGTTGGTTAAGTCCCTGCGAGCAAAGGATCATTTAAAATATTTGCAGAAAACCTTCAGCATATTGAAGAAGTATAATATGAATCTGAACCCGGAGAAATGTGCGTTTGGAGTCAGATCAAGTAAATTCCTCGGATTCATGGTATCTAACCAAGCAATCGAGATCAACCCCGACAAGATCAAAGCCATCAAATATATCACGATTGTGGATAACGTGAAGGCCCAGCAAAGATTAACCGAACGCGTAGCCACCTAGGGCGATTCATCTCAAGGTCCTTCGATAAGAGCCACCGATTCTTCTCAATACTGAAAAAGAAGAATAACTTTTCATGGACCCCGGAGCGCCAACGGGCCTTGGAGGAGCTCAAATGGTATCTATCGAGCCCATCGCTGCTTCACACGCTGAAGACAAACGAACAACTATACCTGTACTTGGCAGTATCGGAGATAGCGGTAAGTGGAGTCCTGGTCTGGGAAGAGCAAGGTTTGCAATTTCTAATTTACTATGTTAGTAGGACTGTAGGTGAGACCGAAACTAGGTACCCTCACCTAGAAAAATTGGTGCTCGCTTTTCTAAGTGCCTCTAGGAAGCTAAAACCATATTTTTAGTGCCATCCTATATGTGTTGTGACTACTTACCCATTGTGAAATGCATAAACCCGAGATCTCGGGGCGTTTGGCCAAATGTGTCGTGGAAATTAGCGGGTACGATATTGAATATCGACCCCGAAAAACCATTAAATCTCAAATTTTTGCAGATTTCGTGGCCGACTTTACGTTGGCCTTAGTGCCCGAGGTCGAAAGAGAGTTGCTGGTGAACTCGGGGACCTCTTCAGGAATCTGAACCCTCTTTACAAAAGGTGCCTCGAACGCAAAAGGGTTCGGACTTGGCATCGTATTGAATCTACCAATAGGCAATGTAATTAAACAATCTATTACGACTGTAAAAATTGACTAACAACGAGGCCGAATATGAGGCCATGATTGCAGGTCTTGAATTAGACAAAAGCTTGGGGCGGAGGTGATCGAAGCTAAGTGTGACTCCCTCCTCATGGTGAACCAAGTTAATGGGACATTTGAGGTCAAAGAAGAACAGATGCAAAGGTATCTGGATAAGTTGTAGGTAACATTACATCGGTTCAAAGACTGGACTTTGCAACACGTACCTCGGGATCAAAATAGTGAGGTCGATGCCCTTGCTAACTTAGGATAATCATTCGAGGATGACGAGTTCAACTCGGGGCCAGTTGTACAACTCATGAGATCGGTAGTGGTAAAAGACCATGCCGAGATAAACTCAACAAGCCTAACTTGGGATTGGAGGAACAAATATATAGAATATCTGAAGATCGAAAACTTTCCTCGGATCCAAGAGAATCGAGGGCCCTGCATACGAAGGCAACCCAGTTTAGCTTGTCCAAAGATGGAACCCTGTTTAGAAGAACGTTCGATGGCCCACTAGCAATATCTCTAAGGCTGGGAGATACCGATTATGTTCTAAGGGACGTTCACAAGGGCACTTGCGAAAATCATTCAGGCGCCGAATCATTAGTTTGAAAGGTAATCAGAGCCGGCTATTACTGGATCGACATGGAAAAGGACGTTCGCGCCCAACTCTAGTCCTAAAAAGGATAAGCGGTCACTGCAAATATAATCCGGTCTAAAAGACCGGAGTCGAATCCCACAGAGAACTAAGGCTTAGTTGTATCTGTTTAATATCACTAAGAAGACAAGATTGAACAATTTTCTAAATTATAAAGATTGAGATTTATATTTCTAACTAATTAACTAGCAAATACTACAAAGTGGTAAAATTATCAACTAACGAGACAAAGGGTTGGAGACTAAATTAAAGAGGTCCAGAGTTACGATTTCCCCAATTGTCGGAATCCTTCTAGCTATGTTCCCTACAATTTTGCCAATGTATTCTCTACTGATCGTGAGCACTTTAGATGCCGTAATTCTCTCTCGAGCAACTACAACAATTTACTAGACATATTCTTTCGAACTACACTAGTTGGCTTTATCTAACCGCTCATTATGACCACGTCAAGGCTTTGTTATTTCTAAACCTACCTTTAAACCCGCTGTATTGATTTCTCACATACGTTAGGAGTGACGTTGTTCAACAACCACCTAAATATATATCCTTTCTCAAGCAACACATAATAAATATGCACAGTCAATTGATGGCCATTCAATCAACACAATAAACACGTAGTTGAACAAGTAGAGAAATCCAACGACTCAATTATATAAAAACATAACAAAAATTTATCCTACAAAAGGTCTATCAAAACCCTAGATAACAAATTATTTATTCATAATAGTATGTAAAACTACAATACTAAAAGTCATAACCAACAACGAAAAATAGGAAGAGGAAAAGAAAAACTCGTTGAAAAATTCCCCGCCTTGCTCCTATTGTGTCTCTGCCTCCTTAGGTCGAATCTGTGTCAAAAATATGTCCAACCTCCCTTAAAATACCGTTTTCCATGTATATATACCAAGTAGGGTCGGACCCAAACAATTATACCTTCTCCTACGCGAAAAAGGACAATTTATCAGGTCTGGACGCCGCGGTCGCGGTCCGGGCGCGGTATTTACCCAGTGTACTGCCTCAGTCCGCGTCCAGGTCCGCGGTCACGGTTTCGACCGCATTTTTCACCCTGTTCCATTTAGAATTTGGAAAAACGTAAAACATGAAAGTTCTATTCCTTTGAGTTAGCTTTCCATCCATATATTGTGGATCACAAATGGAGTTCTGAACTAAAAGTTATGTTCATTTTACTAGACAATGCGCAATATGCCTACTCGATTCTTTGTTTTGTTGCTCTATCATCCGTTGATTCCCGAATACGATACCGGCTTAATTCCTTGGGCTTTTACTCGGACTTCAAAGCTCCAAATCACTCGAATTCATTCCATAACATCTACATAGCTGGGAATCACCCCTACAAGGCATAAAACACACAATTAGTGCAAAATACTAGCGATTAAAGCGCAAACTCAACTAAAGTGCAGTAAACTAGAGTTTAATAATCGACTAAAATACGTAATTATAGCCTATCATCAGGACGCAAAGGAGTTTGTGCGAAAATGCGATGAATGCCAAAGACATGCTCTGATGATTCATCAACCCAGGGAGCTGCTGCATTCGGTTCTTGTCACCATGACCGTTCATGAAGTGGGGAATGGACATTGTTGGCCCCCTTTCATGGGCACTCGGTAAGGCTCAATTTATATTATTTATGACTGACTATTTTTCTAAGTGGGTGGAAGCAAAAGCATACGAGATGGTCAGGGAGAAGGAAGCCATCGATTTCATTTGGGACCACATCATATGCTGGTTCGAAATGCCGGCCGAGATCATGTGCGACAATGGAAAACAATTCATTGGTAGCAAAGTAAGCAAGTTTCTTGAAAACCATAAGATCAAAAAGATCCTATCTACACCCTACCACCCTAGTGGGAACAGACAAGCAGAATCAACCAACAAGACCATACTCCAAAACCTCAAAAAGAGGTTAACTGACGCCAAAGGAAAATAGAAGGAAATCCTGCCCGAAGTCCTATGGGCGTACCGTACGACCTCGAAGTCCAGTACTGGGGAGACCCCATTTTCGCTGGTTTACGGCGTCGAAGCTCTAATACCAGCCAAAGTTGGAGAACCAAGTCTCAGGTTCTGATACACAACCAAGAATTCAAATGACGATGCCATAAGTACGAGCCTGGAGCTATTAGATGAAAGGCGCAAAGCTACCCTTGTTTGGTTGGCCACCCAAAAACAGCGGATCGAGAGATATTATAATCGCGGGGCGAACCTTTGACACTTCAATATCGGGGACTTAGTGCTAAGAAGGGTCACACTAAGCACCCGAAATTCGAATGAGGGGAAGCTTGGGCCGAACTAGGAAGGTCCATATTAAATTATCGAGATCACCAGAAAAGGATCATACAAACTCGGAGCAACAAACGGTGAACGACTACCGAATAACTGGAACGTAACTCACTTGAAGTGATACTACTGCTAAGGTACGACCCCATTCATTCCTTTCACTTATTTTTGAACTAACACTTGTAGGTGACCAACAAGGAACATTATAACTTTTAGGTCTGAAAGCACGCGTTGCACTCTGTTTCCCTTGGGCCGCTTTTGTCCCAAATGGGTTTTCCGGCAAGGTTTTTAATGAGACAACAGTGAATCGTGCTAACTTATAATCGAAGGCCGATCATGAATTGGTGTCAAATATAACATCAACAGTATCCAAGGCTTCTCTATGATGGACACTAGGGAGCATTACCCTCAGATAACGACTTTAGCAAAGAAAGAGATTTTGTGATCGAACGGTATCGGCTCGATCGATAGGATTTACTGTAAGGGCCAAACGGTTGAATGAACTGTTCCCACATAGACTGATCGAGCCCTGGCACAAAGCTTGTGCACATGTGTAATTATTACGCCCAAGAATAAAAAACGGCTCGGAGACATCTCAAATATAAATAATAAAGCAAAGGAAAAACTCAGAAATTGCTGAATGGAAAAAGCCTTATATATAAATCAAAAGATTTTTTACANTATCAAAAGATTCTTTTACATGGGCCAAATGACCTCGATACAAATTTTTACAAAGGCCAAACGGCCTCAACAAAAAAAGGAAGGTAGTACAAAAGGCAGAAAAAAACAAAAACATCTGTGAAGTGCCTAAGTGGCCTAGTCTTCTCGAGGGGCCGCCTCATCACCTGGAACCTTCGGGGTCTCCTCCACCTCGGATCTGCTCAAACCTCAGAGTCTTCATCATCCTCGGGATAAGCCAACTTCTTGGCCTCGGCTTCGATCCCCTTGGCACTCTCAATTTCAGCCGACAAGTCGAAACCCCGAGCAAGAATTTCCTTGAAGGCCTCTCTTTTTGGATTACCGCTTCACGTGCTCGACGGTATCCTTTGCTCGATCCTGGGCCGCCTCGGCATCGTCTTTATTTTGGGCCACCATCTCGTCCGCATCGGATTTAACCACCACGGCCACCGACTTGGCCGTTTCATGCTCCTTGGCCAGAGTTTCTCAATTGAAGACGACCTAACTTAGCTGAGATTGGAGCTCCTCAATATTTTTGGCATGCACCATGGACTTTTCCTTTGCCGCCCGAAGCTGGACCTCGGTCAAAGCCAATTGCGCCCGAGCAGTTTCCTTTTCCGAGGCCAAGCAGTCCATTTTACTTTTCCATTCTTCGGCCTCGGCCTTTACCACGTCCATATCTGCCCGAAAGTTGGTCGATCCGATCAAGATTCTGTTGGACCTGCGGGTTCGGAGCGTTAGTCACCGAGTCTAGTTCGTCTTCACTAACATCAAAGACTTTTACCTTTTCCACCAGGTCGGCGTTCTCCTTCCGAGCCACCTCTAGCTCAGCTCGGAGGCTCTTAACCTCCCCTTCACGTTGCTCATTAAGAATTTTGTAAGCATCTCTCTTCTTAGTGAGCCCTTGAATCTCAGCCTTATACTAGTTTAGCTCTTCTCGATATCGGAGAAAAGTCTTGTGATGAAGCACCGAGTCCTACAAACACAAAGAAAAAAGATATGATCATCTATAAATTAATCTAAGTACAAATTAGAAGTCATCAAGAGGTATGTAAAGTTACCCGATTTAACGCTTGTTGTGCTTCATTGAACAGGCAGAGCGCATCCACCTCGTTCATCTTGGCTTGGTCTTCATCGATCACTAAGAACCTAAGGTAACTGGCCACCCCTAGGGGGGCAGAGAGGACCCGGGCATCCTCCGGAATGGAGATGATGATCGATCGCTTCCGGTCAGGATCCACGCTCGATGCTGGGAACCGGTTGAATAGTTTTGGACTTGAGGAAGGACTAGTTATTCCCGAAGATGGAGTCTTCCTTGGCACCTCCAAGTCACCCAATCCGGTGACGTCCGTGGTGGCAGAATCCATGCCATCAAAAAAGTCGCAGAGGGGGTATTCCGCTCCTTGAGCCCCCTCGTTAGGGAATTCTTTCACCTTATGAGCCTCGTTGAACATAGACTCAGTAAACGAAGGCGACTCGATGATGTCTATTACACCGATTACATCATTTGGGGCATTACCCACATCCTAGGAGGCATCGGCCACAGCCTCCTCGTTGGCCTCGACCACGGCCTCCTCATCAGCCTCCCTGGCTTGAGGCAGATTGGCCTCACCTCTCTATGGTTCGGAGGCCCCTTGTCCCTCGAACTCTGACCGCACGCGGGCCACCAGTTCAGAGGCTTCTTCTTCTTCTTCAGATTCGTCTCTCAGCCGGTAGAGTGAATCCGAGGGTGAGGCTTGAGCGCTGGTATTTTCTTTGGGCTTGTGCACCAACTTTCTTTTTGTTGTCTTCTTCTCTGAGCTCGGAGAACTCGGATCCCTCTTTCTTTTCCTCTCATCACCCTGTCTTGGAGCAGGGGACTCGGTGGGGCAGTCCTCATCACAGGATGGAGGCCTCAGTGTGACGTCCTTGGATAAACCTGCAAAAGGAAACAAAACAAGTAAAAACTTAGCGACACAAAAGAAACCCAAGTATTGCTCACTCGGGAAAGGAATCTCACCGTGAGAATGGGCCTCCTACCGATAAGAAGGAAGGAAAAATAAGAGTAAAATAAAATTTTGAAAACGAAATTTTACTTACGTTTTATATTCCACTTCTCAGGGAATGGCATGCGCTCGGCTAGGATCAAGTCTGAGGTCCTCACTCGGATAAAACGGCCTAGCCAGCCACGATCCCAATCTTTATTGATACTCGAGAATGAGGCTTTACTAGCCCGACACACAAGTTTGATCCCTCCCCCCCTCCCCCCCTCGAAAGAGTTGGGGACTATATAGGCGCATGAGGTGGTCGACGGTGAATGAGCATCCATCGATCTTGCTCACGAAGAACCGAAGAAGGACCACAATCCTCCAGAATGAAGAGTGAATTTGACCGAGGCATACCTCGTATCTTTTGCATAAATCAATGATAACCGGATCCAATAGGCCCAGCGTAAAGGGATAAGTGTAAATACTTAAATATCCCTCGACATGGGTGGTGATATGTTCATCGGGTCCGAGAACCACCACGTGCTTGTCAACCTAATTGCAATCCCTTTTTATCGTGGGGAGTACCTTTTGCACCTGAGGACTGTGCTTCAGACCTTGAGAGAAAAGAAGTTATATGCAAAATTCTCAAACTGTCAGCTCTGTCTAGAAGTGGCATTTTTGGGTCATGTAGTGTCGAGTGAGGGGATCAAGGTGGATCCGAAGAAGGTTGAAGCAGTGCAGAGTTGACTCAAACCGTCCTTAGCTACGGAGATCCATAGTTTTCTTGGTTTGGCAGGGTATTACCGTTGATTTGCAGAGGGTTTCTCATCTATTGCAGCACCTATGACCAGGCTGACCCAAAAGGGTGCTTCAATCAGGTGGACAGAGGAGCGCGAGGAGAGCTTTCAAAAGCTCAAGACAACTTTGACTACGACCCTAGTATTGGTATTGCCTACAAGTTCGGGGTCTTATATTGTATATTGTGATGCATCGCGGATTGGTCTCGGCGTGGTGTTGAGGCAGGACGGTAGGGTGATTGCCTATGCATCTAGACAACTGAAGGTGCATGAGAAGAACTATCAAGTCCATGACCTTGAGCTAGCAGCTATTGTTCATGCCTTAAAGATTTGGCGGCACTATTTGTGCAATGTCCCTAATGAGATCTACACCGATCACCGGAGTCTGCAACATCGGTTCAAACAAAAAGATCTTAACTTGCGTCAGAGGAGGTGGTTAGAGTTGCTTAAGGACGATGATATGACTATTTTACACCATCTAGGGAAGGCCAATGTGATGGCTGATGCCTTGAGTCCTAGGGCGAAGAGTTTGGGGAGCTTAGCATATCTACTAGCAGCAGAGGAGCCATTAGCATTGGATGTTCAGGCCTTGGCCAACCAGTTTGTTAGATTGGATATTTTCGAGCCAAGTCGAGTTTTGGCTTGTGTGGTTTCTCAGTTTTCTCTTTATGATCGTATCGGGGAGCATCAGTATGATGAACCCCATCTGCTTGTCCTTAAGGACACAGTTCAAAACGGTGATGCCAAAGAGGTCACTATTGGAGATGATGGTGCATTGAGGATACAAGGCGGGCTATGTGTGCCCAATGTAGATGGTTTCCGGGAGTTGATTCTCCAGGAGGCTCACAGTTTGTAGTACTCCATTCACCAGGGTGCCACGAAGATGTATCAGGACTTGAGGCAATATTATTGGTGAAGGAGAATAAAGAAGGACATAGCAGAGTATGTAGCTTGCTGCCTGAATTGCTAGCAAGTTAAGTATGAGCATCATCGACCATGTGGATTGCTTTAGAAGCTAGAGATTCCGGAGTGGAAATGGGAGCGGATCACTATGGATTTTTTAGTTGGGCTCCCACAGACTTAGAGGAAGTTTGATGTTATTTGGGCAATTGTGGATAGTTGACGAAGTCAGCCCATTTCATTCCAGTGATGACTACTTATTCATCCAAGCAACTGCTCGAGTTTATATTCGTGAGATTGTCAAGCTTCATGGCGTGCCGGTATCTATCATCTCTGACCGGGGTACGTAGTTTACATCGCGGTTCTAGAGGGCTGTACAGTATGATTTAGGTACTCAAGTTGAGTTGAGCACATCGTTTCACCCTTAGACGGACGGACAACCTGAGTGCACTATTCAGATATTGGAGGATATGCTCCGTGCTTGTGTGATGGAGTTTGGGGGTTCTTGGGATTAGTTCTTGCCACTTACGGAGTTTTCCTACAACAACAGTTATCAGTCAAGCATTCAGATGGCACCGTATGAGGCTTTGTATGGTAGGCGGTGTCGGTCTCCAGTAGGTTGGTTCGAGCCGGACGAGGCTAAGTTATTGGGTACAGACTTGGTTCAGGATGCTTTGGAGAAGGTAAAGGTCATTCCGGATCAACTTCGTACAACCCAGTCCATACAGAAGAGTTATATGGATCGGAAGGTTCGCGATGTTGCATTCATGATTAGGGAGCGGGTCTTGCTCCGTGTTTCGCCCATGAAGGGTGATATGAGGTTCCGGAATAAGGGCAAGCTGAGCCCTAGGTATATCGGGCCTTTTGAGATTCTTGAGAGGGTTGGAGAGGTGGCTTACACACTTGTAGTACCACCTAGCCTAGATCCAGTTCATCCAGTATTCCATGTTTCTATGCTCCGGAAGTACCACGACGATCCGTCTCATGTGTTGGATTTCAGCTCAGTCTAGTTGGACAACGATTCATCTTGTGTTGAAGAGCCGGTGGCTATTTTGGACAGGCAGGTTTGAAAGTTGATGTCAAAGAACATTGCCTTAGTGAAGGTTCAGTGCAAGGGTTAGCCAGTCGAGGAGGCGACTTGGGAGACCGAGCATGATATGCGCAGTCTCTACCCTCATCTTTTCACCACTTCAGGTATGTCTCAATACTCGTCTGAGGATGAACGATTGTTTTAAGAGGGGGAGCTGTAACGACCCGGCCGGTCGTTTTGAGAGTATTAGCCCCGATCCCCTATTTTGCTTCTTCTATTTCATTTTATTCTTATGTGACTTTCCAGGTTAGTCGGTTCGGGTCTGGAGGTATTTCGGAATGACTTAAGACACTAAGTCTCAAGGTTGGAAGCCTAAGTTGAAATGGTTGATCGGATGTTGACTTATGGGTAAACGACTCCGGAATGGAGTTTTGATGGTTTTGTTAGATTCTTATGGTGATTCTAGTCTTAGGAGCGTGTCCGGATGGTGATATGGAGATCCGTAGTTGAATTAGGCTTAAAATGGCAACAGTTGGATTTTTGAGAAGTTCGACCGGGAGTGGACTTCCAGATATCGGGGTCGGATTCCAATTCCGGAAGTTGGAGTAGGTCCCTAATGTAAAATATGACTTGTGTGCATAATTGGAGGTCAATCGAACGTGTTTTGATAGGTTTTAGCGTCAGATGTAGAATTTAGAAGTTTAAAAGTTCATTAAGCTTGAATTGGGGTGCGATTCATAATTTTAGCGTTGTTTGATGCGATTTGAAGGCTCGACTAAGTGTGTATGATGTTATAGGACTTGTTGGTATGTTTGGTTGAGGTACTGGGGGCGTCGGGTGGATTTCGAATGGTTAACGGATTGGAAAGTGGACTTAGAAGGTTGCTGAAGTTTGCTTGTGCACTGATCTGTTTTCTTCAATGCGATCGTGTGGCTTGTTATGCGATCACGCAGGGTTTTTTTGGTGGACTGAGTTTTTACTCAATGCTTTCGCAAAAAAAGGGCACGAACGCGGAAGCTTTGGTTCTCAGCGAGTCGCGAATGCGTGGTGAATGTCACGTTTGCGTAGGGGTTTTTGGGGTAGCAGGCCACGCGCGGTTGTGCTTCGCGGTCGCGTGGCTGAGTTGGCGATCGTGTAGGCCTGGGCTTTTCCTTTTCCACGTTCCCGTGTAGTCAGCCGAGTTCGGATAGGCCTAACTTCTGGGGCAACTGAGTTGTGCTTCGCGATCGTGAGGCTATTTCCGCGATCGCGATTAAGGAATACCTGGGCAGATTTAAACATTTCAAAATCGAGGGTTTGCCATTTTCTTCATATTTTGAGATAGAGATCTCGGATTGAGGTGAGATTTTGAGGGATTTTCAGAGGAAACATTTGGGTAAGGATTCTACACTCATTTTTAATTAATATCCAATAATCCATCGTTAATTTCGTCATCTAATTGAGGTTTTGGGTTGAGAAATTTGGGGGAAAAAGTTGAAAAGTTCTTAGACCGAATTTTGGCGTTTTGATTGAGGTTTTGGTATCGGATTTGAATAATTTTGGTATGGGTGAACTCGTGGTTGAATGAGTGTTCGTATTTTGTGACTTTTACCCAATTTCGAGACATGGGACCAGGTTGACTTTTGGGGCGATTTTCTAATTTCTTGTTAAAGTCTTGATTTCGTTAATTAGATTAGTTTATATAGTTATATTTATAGTATGTAATTACTTTGTCTAGATTTAGTCCATTCGGAGTCGGAAAGTCGAGGAAAAGATATTCTTATTGACTGATTGAGCTTGGTTCGAGGTAAGTGGCTTGCCTAACCTTGTGTGAGGAAAATCCACTTAGGATTTGGTATTGTTGTAATAATCTGTGATATGTGAGTGCTGTGTACGCGAGGTGACGAGTGCGTACATGGGCTAATTATTGAGAATCCGATTTATATTGAATAGTAAGCTGCTATATCTTAACTGAATTATCCCAGCATGTGTAGATATCATGTTTAGCCTAATATCTCATGTCTATGTGTCTTAAATGCTTAATTGAAATCTGTGGAGCATGATCTCATGTCTTCCATGATTTTTGCATTTAGTCTTTAATGGTAGGATTCTTGCTGTGAATTCGTTGTTCCATTGGTGGCAAGTGTGTGTTTACTTTTGGGACTACGAGGCGGTACCTCAGGAGATCCCCTGTTGCATTTTTATTTTTTGGACTACGAGGCGGTACCTCGGTAGATCCCCTGTTGTATATTTACTTTTGGGACTACGGGGCGGTACCTCTGGAACTCCCCTGTTGAGCATTTATTTTTGGGACTACGAGGTACCTTGAGAGCTCCCCTGTTGTTTACCCCTATTTTCTGTGTAGTTTCCTCTTTCTGTATTTCTCGTTGTTAAATTCCCAGTCTTTCATTATATTACTATATCTTCTGCCTTAATTATTATAGTCCCCTGACCTGACCTCGTCACTACCATACCGAGGTTAGGCTTGGCACTTACTGGACACGGTTATGGTGTACTCATGCTACTTTTATGCACATGTTTTGTGTGCAGACCCAGGTACCTCCTACCAGCCCCGCTATTAGTAAAGAGTACGTGTTGCTGCTACGGAGACTTCAAGGTATATATGCCAGCGTCTGTAGACCTCGGAGTCCCCCTATATCCTTTCATGTCGTTCTTCTTTATTTTCCCTAGATGCTGATGTATAGAGACAATTAGAACAATTCTTTAGAGCTTGTGAGTTGTGACTACCTGGTCTTTGGGAGTTGTTTATACTCAGAGTTGTTGATTTTACTTGTACACATCGAGCGACAGTTTTCCAGCTTTATCTATATATTTACCTGTTGATGTTGAGCTTTAGTCATTAATTTAGTTGTTATTTCAGTTATTCCGCAACTGTTAAGCTTACCTAGTCTTTGAGACTAAGTGCCGTCACAACATCTTACTGAAGGAGAAATGGATTGTGACATCAACTCTTCTAACTTAAAGCTTTCATATTGAGATATTATTCCATCAAATCAACCTCGGATCCTGAGAACGTCAAAACCAACCACATACACAAGTCAAATACATCATATATGAAGCTACTCAAGATCTCCAAATACCGAACGGAATGCTAAACTCAAAACGACCGATCGGATCGTTATATAATCTGTTCAGGAATGGTTTAATGTGATAAAATAATATTCCTAGAATTCCCTATAGAATAACAAAGGTAATACCCGTGTTTTTTTTTCCAAGTGGAATTAGCATGGTATGAAGGAGATCGACAACTTGGAGTTTACTAACAAAGAGAACTGAAAAAGTGGTCTAATATTTGGCTTTGTTTGTGTATCGGCCTGCTGGAGGTGGCAAATCTCTGTTTCTAATTATGTTTTGCATATAAATATCTAATATTTAAAGAATCTGTTATACTGTCAAACGAAGAGGGAGAATCTAAATTTAAGAATTTATAATACATGAGAGGTTCTAAATATTATGTTAAGTATTTACAATTTTATCTAATGTAGGAGTTACTTTTAAAGTTCTAAATATTAAGAGGTAACTTAAATTATGATTTTATCCAGCGTAACATATGTTTTTTTAGAAGGTGAAAAAGGAGAATAATATTTCGCTAAGGGGTTTCATGCTTTTGATGTGCCAGGCTGTATCTACTGGTTATTGTTTTGCTGTTCATCTAATTTCAGGTTCTGGTGATGCTGTTATTTGTTTCATGGTTTCTTTTGATGGTACTGAGATATTGCCTCTTTTCGTCTTCTTGAGCCGAGGGTCTTTCGGAAACAACCTCTTTATCCCCTTGGGGTAGGGGTAAGGTCTGCGTATACACTATCCTCCCCAGATTCCACTAGTGAAATTTAACTGATCGGTATTGTTGTTTGTTATTGCTTCGTGCTTTTGATACAGTATATACTAATAGATAGATAGACAAATAAAAATTATTTTTAATATTGTGTATATAGATATTAAATTTAGGCAAACACAGCTTAATTGCAAGTGTCTGCCAGTGGATGGCTGCATGGACATGCCTCCCTAGTCAGATATGTTTTCTAGAAGCTTCAATAAAAAAGGAGGAGAGAGAAAAAGGAGATCAAATGCCAACAAATACTTATTCTACATACAAACAAATAATATATACGTAGGTAGACCACATTTTAGGATTCCACCACACATTCGGCCACCGGGGACTTATTCTTATTATTATGACTCTCTTCCTACCAACTTCACCCTCTTATAACAACGACTCAAAACGATGGTAATTCTGTAAATAACTTCACTTTCGACTCTCATTTCATTTCTCCTTCACTCCCTCCCGCTCATGAAAAACCCTAACAAAAAGCTGACACTCCAATGTGTCTGAAAATCTAAAAAAACAGTTGGCAGAATTTAACATTTAACGGTCAAATTGGGATTTTTCAAACGAAAAAACACCCCATTTTTGAACCGTCAAATTTGGAAATTCTATTGCTTCAAGTAAAGGGTTCAATTTCTTTCCTTGTAAGTTCACACATTTTAGCTTCTCCTACATATTAACTATTGCTTTACTTTTTACTTGTTAACTATGGTTTAATTAACTTGTAGTATTAATTGAGCTCAAACTTTAGTTTATAGAGCTGAGGAATTTAATAGAATTCAGTGTATTTGTTTTGTGGGTATGTCTTTGTGATTGTTAATTGTGAAACGCAATTGGGACTTTGCTTAATCTTTCATTAATGATTTTTTGGTTGTTGTTGTCTCTTTTATGTCATGATATTGAAATGAATTTTTTTGATAGAATTAATTTTTTCTATGGAGCTGTCACTAACAATTACTAGACAAAATATTCTGTTCTTACAAGTAAATACATGAAACCCGAGTAGGCTTGCAAATCAAATCATGGTATGATCAAACGCTTTCTGAGTTCTCTTAGACAGTGTAATTGGGTATTTACCGATACACCATCAAATCTGCCTAAGCCTTGGTGGGTCGAGTTACCCGGTACTTGGGAGGTAATAGGTACCCGGGTGGAATACTCGAGGTTTGCTTGTTACTAATGTAGTCTCGTCTCTCTTCTGTTTCTTAAGACATCATTTAAAAAAAAAAATTCACAGTCAAGGTTTGCTTGTTACTAATGTGCTCTAGCCTCTCTTCTGTATCTGATCCATTGCTTCACTCTGTAGTTGTATTGGTAGTGTCAATGCAGAAGATATGAATACATTGACATACTGTGTGCAGGTATGTTTATCTTATGGGTATCACCGAGGTGTTAGAGAATGGAGGAGTTGGTAATGGGAATGGTATAAATTCATGTGGTGGTAATGCTTATGTGGGAACAAGTAATAGTGGGTCTGAGAGAATGGTGAATGGTGGAAGCGGAAGTGAGAATTTGGGTGATGAAATTTTGGAGGACTTTGACTTGTATTGGGAAGATATCAATGACCGGATGATGGTGTCGAGGATGGTGAGTAACTCTGTTGTTAAGGGAATTGTAAGTGCTGTGGAACAAGAGGCGGATGAGAGAATGATTTCTAAGGAAATGGAATTAGCCAAACTGAAGGAGTATTTGCAATTTCACGATGTGGGTCTGAGTAAAACTGAATCTTTGGGGTCGCCTGTGTTAGGGGATGAGCTAGAGGGTTTGAATTCTCAGAAGCATTGGAATTCATCTGATGTTTTTCTGGAACATGAGAAGTTAAGAGAAATTCTGGATGGGCTAAGAAATTCAGGAAAGGATCAGTTCAAGAAGCTGAAGAAGGGAATTGATAGGGTTAGAGGCTTCAGCTCTTTCAGAAGGAGTGGTTCTTGTTCAGAGTTGGTGGGTCTTGGTGGCATTTTGCGAGAGAAGGAATCTGAGAGTTGGGTACACGTCGACAAAACACTGAAGAATCTGAAAATGACCATGGATGCCATTTTCATACGGATGGATGAAATGATACAGTTGTCCAAGACATCAATGGGGCAGTGGCAGGAGGAGCATCTAATTGAATCGGAGCTTGATGCTGTGGTGATGCAGAGTCTGATCCGGGGTATGCAGGAATGTTTTGAGGACAAATTGTGGGATCAGTATCGTCAATCACGCGACATTCGAATTGAGAAGTTGAATGAGATCTCTAGTTTGCGGAATGATATAGAGATTATATTGAAGTCATTCTCAAGTACAGAAACAGGGCGTCTGACTTTACATGGATCTCAGGATGTGGACCACTTTCACCGCAAGATGTCTAGTGAGCATGTGGCATCTTCAAAATCTATTTGGGAGGAAAAAGGGAGGCTGGAGGATTCAAAGAGTGATATACCCGAGAAGTTTGAAGCTGCCTCTTTGAAACACATGTCACGGGAGGAAATGGTGGACTATTTTAATAATATGATGACAAAGATGAAGAGAGAACACGAGTCCATTCTGGAAAAGAAAACTGATGACTACTTTGCTCTAAGACGTGAATATCTAAATCTTATAGGAAGGGGGTCTGTTGTGCCGCATAAGACAGATCAGGGGGAGTTTGATTTTCTAAGAAAGAAGATCCCAGAAGTTATATTGAAATTGGACGATATCCTTGTAAAGAATAAAAACTGTCCTGAATTTACTCAGAAAGCTGAAAGTTTAGACAATTTGAAGGACAGAATCGACAGCCTTCTTTCTGAAAATCGTCAGCTAAACGAATTGCTTAGAGATAAGGAAAATGACATGAAGTGTATGTTATCCGAAATTTCCAGCGCTGCTGAGAAGAGTCGGCAACAGTCTTTGGCTGAAGCTAACATGCTAAAGCAGATAGATGATATCAATTTAGTTGTGGAAGACTTACAGATAGCAGCTTCAGTCAGGGAAGAAGTGTATACATGTTTTCTGAGGGATCTCATTAGAAAGAAAGGCAGAGAAGCTGATGAGTCAAGCATGGAGTTTCATATTATGAATGGAATTTATGATATTATTTTGAGGGAAGCTTACATTAATGCCGAAAGTACCGGCAGATTTGAACTTGAAGATTCAGAGTTAGAGTGTCTGATAGTGCAAGATCTTTATGGAGTGATTTTCGGTGAAGGAATCAAGGATGCTCGGGACAAGCTCAAAGAATTGTACCAGGATTATTTGAATGAAAATGAAGGTCGGATATTTCTTGAGATGAAAGCTATTCAGAGGGAATATGAATTAACATTGGAGGTTGAAGAGAAGGAAAAACTAAAGCAAATGATTTATCAGCTGGAAACGTCAGTGGATGAAAAGGACAAATTAGCAAGAGATGCATCAACTGCTCTAGCAAAGGAGAAGGAACATTTTCAGTTGGCAACTCAAGAGCTCAATGCTGTGAGAGAACATGCAAGTAGGCAGCAAAGATTAGTTTCTGAGAACAATATAGAATTAGATGCAGTAAAGAGTCAATTGGCAGAAGCATTGGAGCAAATTGAAGTACTGAAGGAGATGATCCACCAGTTAAATCAAAAGCTTGTAGAGAAGGTGCAGGAGTTAAAAGATGCTGATGACAAAACAAAGATGGTCCTTGCTGTTTCTGAGGAGAGGCAGAACATTTTGGCCTTAAATGAAACCAAAGAAATTGAGCAAAGAAAGCAGATGGAAACAGTAATTTGTACGGTGCATGGGCTGTCAAAAATGCTTGCGGATTTTGAATGCAGGGTGAATGGCAGTCTTGAAACTAATCATGCGAGGTATGTGCTTCATAACCCACATGGTATTAATGATTACCTTTTAAAGTCATACTTTTCCGCATATGGACTCTTGTGAGTCCTATCAAAATTTTAGATACCAAAAAGTTCTACCAGCACATTAGAGTTCCAAACTGGATAAAAGCCTGACTAAAATAGTAATAAATGATAATGACATAAGAAATAAATGATACTCAATTCTATCTTCCAAAATGGTAAATTTATAGTGATACTATGGAAATGTGTAATATTTTCATTACTCTATATAAGTAAAAAGCAATATATAAAATTTATATAAATACTTAAATATGCTACTTCATATATTGAAAGGGAAATGACATTAAGTTAAATAGTTAATCACAATTGCTTAGTATGATTGTTAATGTAATATTACCAATTAAAAAAGGAAGCATTGCTAATGCAGCTGTCATTATTATCTTTATGAAAATCAACTATATGTATCTACACCCTCCGTTTCAATTTATGTGTCTTATTTTCCTTTTAGTCACTGCCTCTTTCTATTTTTAGTAACTATTTAATTCCAACGTTTCACATGACATATTTAAGACCACAAGATTCAAGGGCATCTTGGTACATTACACACATCTTTAGTTTAAGACTGCAAGATCTAGAAGTTTTCCTGACTTAAGCTCCGAGCTAAGTCAAACTAAGGCACATAAATAGAAACAGAGGGAGCATTTGATAAGTTAATGTACGATTATTTTGGGATGGCAATCAAGATGAATGCGCTTTACATTAGCCCCAACGAAAATATGGAATGCCTATAACATAACAAACCCTGTGATACGTAACTTTGCCGTTTTAAAAAATGGGCCAAGATAGAAGCCTAAATGACGCAACAACAGATTTCTTTACTCTTAAGTGCTAAATTTGAATTTAAAAGAAGAACCCCTTCTCTTCAAATTGGGATCGCCCGTAAACTTTGCTCTGCTTTCTAATACTAACCTGCCATAGTCTCTTCCTGCCACATCAATCTATAGGCCCTTATATACCAGTGAACATTCAAATGCTGTAGAATAGGACTCTCTTATTCAGCTCAACAGGATCCCTCTTGATATCCATATTGCTTTCTTGATAGAAAAAAATTACGTTGTTAAAACTAAACCTTATTATAACACTTATAGTTATTTTCCCTGAGTTTTCTTCATGGAAGGAAAAGATTCTACTTTTTGCTGTCACAAATTGCCAGTTGTTGATTATCAGTTGGATATCTATTTCTATCCTTTAGTTTTTTCCCTTTTGTCGATAATATTTACTCATCTACTCCTTAATGGACTCGTTCTCTCCATGTGCCCTACTCCAGCAATAGATAAGCTATTATTTAATGCATCAACTTGGTGCACTAAGCTCTCGCTAAAGAAGGACCAGACCACATTGGATCTTTTCTACAGTCTTACCTTGCTATTCTGTAAGCGACTGTTTTCATGGCTTGAAAGTCTTCTCGTTGTGCCTAGTTTCCCTCCTGTTTACTGCACCAACATGTGGCAAAAAAGTTTTCCAGCATTAAAACATTGTACTTTTCTTTATTGTAGTTTACAAGCCTATTTGTCTATGCATATCCTGATTTGTTTTTGGATGCATTGGAAATCAGGTATATAGGCGTTATAACTGGCTTAGTTATTGTATAGTAATCGGGAATTTTTTTAACTGGTTTAAGCATTAACACCATGTTTTTATTGTTGACTGGCTTAATCATTTTATACTAATAGGAAATACAGTGTAATACTTGTACATGTTCTTTTTTCATTTAACTGCATAAACACACGCAGGCAGACACGCATGCACATGTGCACACATACACATGGACCTAGGTTATAGATGATAAGAATTCTTGAAGTTTTACAATGTGTTGATTTGCCTACAGCATAATAGATTGTCTCAATAATTCAGGTTGGAGCATTCATCGTGTCAATTGAATTCTCTTGCTAAGAAGACCAATTCACTTAGAAGAACAGTGCTATTGTACCGACAGAAGCTTGAAAAAAGATGTTCAGACCTTCAAAAGGCCGAGGCTGAGGTAATGACCTGCATTTATTAGGCATAGGAATATAATCAGTTGGAGTATGTTAATCTACATGCAGCCTCCAAACTAATTGAGAGATGGTTGACTTAGGTTAATTGAAAACCTAACTCTCGTTATGATCCATGCTAAAGTTATCTAATTATAAAGAGACAAAATAAGCAATTGATAGTATGGACATCAAATGAATTTTCCATTTACATCGATTTCTATTTATTTACAAGCTATAGAACAACAACTACATCTCATTCCCAAACTAATTGGTCGGCTATTTGAATCATCTATAATCATGCCATTTCATTTGGATAGCTATGAAGATATAAAATTACCTATTAAAAATTGTATTGGTCCTGTATATTTTTTTTGGTTTTGCATGTTCATAATAGTTCTTTTTTATCAAAGCATTTTCATAGTTGCTAACTCTGCAATGACTTCAAGTGTAAGTTACAAGCTTACTACATAAGTAAAAACATCCTTTGATATATCCATGCTTCTATAGTTGCCTGATATATTTTAAATTCAATATTCAGGTTGATCTTTTGGGAGATGAGGTAGATACACTTCTGCGACTACTTGAAAAGATATACATCGCACTTGATCACTACTCACCAGTTTTGCAGCATTATCCTGGAGTAAGTCAAATCTTCTGCTCAAAGAAATCTTAATTAACTTTCCCCTTCAATATAAGTGTTTTTGGGTTCTTTTGATTTAACTTCGAGCAAGTAAACCTGTTCAAGTATTGTCTCTAAGGTTGCAAATACTAAAAATAATTCTATTGAGGCTGCTAGATTTAGGAACTGGCCTTTGCATCTGAAGACAGAATTTTTCTTGGCACCAAGTTTTGAAGGACAAATTAAAGGGAGAAATTAAGAAAAAACAACACCAGAGTATATAGTAGTTATCATGTGGGGACTATCAGTAACTGCGGTTGAAATGGCAAGTGGGATAAAAGACTTTTTCCTGCTGCTGGTGAACAAATTCCAGGGGTTGGGTGGAGGATTGGGCATTTAGGTGTGTGGGGGGGGGGGGGAGGGGGAGGGGGGTGTGTTTGACGAGTTGCAGTTTCCCCTGAAGCTTGTATTGTAAGAGGTAACATTGTATCTTTTTACATATCTCTTTTATTCAAATGCAGATTATTGAAATTCTTAAGCTGATAAGGAAGGAGTTAAGGGGAGATTCTGCTAAACCAGTGAAGTAATCTCCTATATAAGGTAATTTTCTTTTGCTAGTGGTTAAAATTTTATATGGTGGTCTTGGAGCTTGGAAGCAGTATAATATTGCTCGGTTGCTATCAGTTAGAGCACCAGAATACTGGAGTGTGAAATGTCTATGCAAAAGAGTACATATTACTATATTAGTACTTTTGTTTTCTGGATAGTTATTGCTTTCATCTTTCGAACATAAGGAAAAAGGAAACAACTATTGTTGAGTTATGTGCTACTTGTTATATTTGCTGTAGCTTCACCATTAGTCAAGCTTCACCCCAATATATTGGTAAGAATTGTTGAGTTATGCTACTTGTTATGTCTACATTAGCTTCAACATTAGTCAAGCGTCACCCTACCTTTTGGTAAGAAAAGGAAAAAATGAATCTTAGTTAAATAACTGCCCTCCAATTACAATAATTTTGGGAAAATGACACTGTATAGTATCAAAATAATAGCCGAAAAAATATATATTTTTTTGTATATATATACATTCTGTATGTTATATAAAAAAATTATACAAATTTTATACACTTTTTCGGCTACCGAATGTAAATAGTATTTGGCGCGGGCTAAAAGTGATAATACCCTTGGCACTTCTTTTTGATAGTATATGCTCCATTCATCACTGATTAGGGAATGCAAAAGATACACCATACCTGGTTTTTTGCCCATAGTGAACATAAACTCTTTGGGAAAAGAAAGGGTAGTCAGGGTATATGCATAAAATGCAAGATGTTGTAATTAGAGAAACACAAATGACCTAACACATGTTTCATGCTTCCTAGCAAGGTTTTGATGATAATGCAAAATTATCTCATCCAATTCGTGGTCGTAAGTGAAAACTTAGTGAAAGACTGGTGTTTTCTTGTGAACTATGAATTCATCAGGTTTCACTATGTGCTTAAATATTATGACAAACTAGTATAATAGCAAGCTATTAGAAAGAGACCTAAACCAATTTGATTGCCATTTCTTCCTCAAGCCAAGACATAGAGAGGTCCCTAAACTAATTAGATTGCCATTTCTTCCTTAAGCCAGAGGTTTCACTTTGAGCTCAAAGATCATGACAAGTTTGGATATTAGCAAGCTACTCCCTACAGTACTAGAGAGCACTAGACCTATTAGATTGCCAAGTCTTCCTCTAGCCAAGATACAAAACGATTATGAAATTCCATGATACCCAAAAGGAAACCAGTTATTTAAGAAGTGATCTTCCTAACACATGTAACATGTTTGATGCCTCCTAACAATAATTTGATGGTCATAATACCATATCTCATCCAATTCGTGGTTTTCTTAAGTGTAAATTTAACGAAAGGGTGGACCTCCAAGGCTTTGATCTTGTGGTAAGAGCATTGCGTATGATGTATGGGTTAGGCACACATCATGGGTTCGAACCCTGCCATAGACAAAAACCCATTATTTAAATGGAGAAGAGCAGAGGGGTGGCCCATTATCTACTGAGTTTCGAACCATGTGATATTGGCCCTCAGAGATCTCTCGGTTATATATAAATGCAAATCCTTAATGAAAGGGTGGTTTTCTCTTGTGAATTCATTAGGTTTTACTCTGAGCTTAGAGATTATGACAAGTTAGGATTTTATCAAGCTATTTTTTTATAGAAGGAAATTTTTTATCAATGTTATAAATATATTATATTATGGATGTTCATTTAGTACTCTGTTATAAATAAGCTTCCTGAAAAAGCTTATCCATATGGGACTCCGTCGTAAATATGTTTATCTATTTAGTACTCTATTGGAAATAAGCCTCCTGAAGAAGCTTATCACTTCGGTACTCGGTTATGGATAAACATTACCCACGGTAGAAGATTATCCATATCGGGTACAATAAGCTTATCCTTTCGATATTCCGTTATGGATAAACATTACCCCCGGTAGAAGATTATCCATACCGGGTACAATAAACTTATCCTTTCGATACTCCGTTATGGATAAACATTACCCCCGGTAGAAGATTATCCATACCTGGTACAATAAGCTTATCCTTTCGGTACTCCGTTATGGATAAACATTACCCCCAGTTGAAGATTATCCATATCTGGTACAGTAGCAGCTTACACAGCAGCTTGCAGTAGCAGCTTACACAGCATCTTCCTTTCTTCTATAAATAGAGGAGATTTCAGTTTATTAAGTACATAAGTTTGAAGGTGAATAATATATCGGTTTCTCTCTATATTTGTCTTCACATTATAGTCTTTATTTTATAACGCGTTATCAGCACGAGACTCTGTCATCTCGAGCAAATACTTTGAAAGTATCAGAGGTACGAACTTTCTTTTTCTAAATAATGTCAAATCTCTCTAAACTTGAATTTGTAGCCCTGGATATATCGGGCAAAAGCTACATGTCTTGGGTGCTTGATGCTGAAATTCATCTTGATGCGATGGGTCTGGCAGACACCATTAAGGACAAAAATCAAGCATCAAACCAAGACCGTGCCAAAGCAATGATATTCCTACGCCATCACCTTGATGAGGGCCTAAAAATGGAATATCTTACTGTTAAAGATCCGGTCATACTGTGGAATTATTTGAAAGATAGATATGACCACCTGAAGATGGTCGTTCTTCCACAGGCACGTTATGATTGGACTCATCTAAGGCTACAAGATTTTAAATCTATAAGTGAGTATAATTCTGCTATGTTCAGAATTATTTCCCAATTGAAATTATGTGGTGATAATATTACTGATCATGATATGTTGGAGAAAGCTTTCACCACTTTTCATGCCTCGAATATGCTCCTGCAACAGCAATATCGAGAGATGGGATTCAAAAAGTATTCTGAACTTATCTCACATCTTGTAGCCGAGCAACATAATGGGCTATTAATGAAAAACCATGAAAGCCGACCTACTGGTTCTTGTCCATTCCCTGAAGTGAATGAGACGAACTTCCACCAAGCTAAGCGTGGAAGGGGTTGTGGCCCCAGTAATGGTCATGGCCGTGGTCGGGGAAGAAACTTTAATCATGGTAATAATAATGCACCAAAGAACCCTCCTCACCACCAGCAGTGGAAAAAGAAGGAACAAAAGCATGAAGCGGTGCAAGCACCAAATGCAGAAAATGCATGCTATTGATGTGGAGGAAAAGGGCCAAAGCACCTGGTTGAGCTTCACCAAGCCTCCCTGAAGAAGACAGAGAAAAATGCTGAAGCAAATTTTATTTCTGAACTCTGAAGATAATTTAGACTTCATGCATTTGGATGTAGCTGATTACTTTGCACTCCCAGAAGGAGAAGCAAGTCATGTAATCGGTGGCGAATCTGTAGAAATGTAAATATTTTAATTTTTGTTGTTTGTAATAGATAGTATGGTTATGTAATTGTTGTACATAAATAAAAGTTATGCTTTGATAATGATGTTTACTATAATATATTTTATTTATGTCACTTTGAAGAATATGGATATTTCTCAAATTATGTTTGGATCAAAGACAAATCATGAAGATATTTGTATAATTGATAGTGGAACAACTCATGCCATATTCAAGGATCAGAAATACTTTTCTTATTTACATAAGTAAAAAGCAAATGTTTCAACAATTTCTGGTAATATAAGTTTGATTGAAGGTTCCGGAAAAGCCATTATATTTCTGTCTAAGGGAACAAAACTTATTATAGACAATGCATTGTTCTCCTTCAAGTCCCAAAGAAACTTGTTGAGTTTTATAGATATCCGCCGAAATGGGTATCATGTTGAGACAATAGATGAAATGAACGTGGAATATCTTTGTATTACAAAGAATATTTCTGGCCAAAAATGCATTATAGAATAGTTACCAACTTTATCTTCTGGCTTATACTATTCAAAAATTAGTACCGTTGAAGCACACTCTCTCGTAAACCAGAAGTTTACGGATTCAAATACTTTTGTGCTTTGGCATGGCCGTTTGGGCCATCCTGGATCAATAATGATGAGACGAATTATTGAAAATTCGAGTGGGCATCCATTAAAGAACCTGAAGATTCTTACAAATGATGAATTTTCTTGTGATGCTTGTTATCAAGGCAAAATGATCAGTAGACCAGTAGACCATTACCAATGAAGGTTGGCATTGAATCCCCTGCCTTTCTAGAGCGTATACATGGGGATATATGTGGACCTATTCACCCACCAAGTGAGTTTTTAGATATTTTATGGTCCTATAGATGCATCTTCAAGACGGTCTCGTGTGTGCCTACTGAGATAATAGCTATTCATGAAGCAAGTAAGGTCCTGTGTGTAGAATAATTTTGGTGAAATGTGCTTCGTTCTATCTCCTTTTATAAATCCCCCTTCAATTGGGCTATGCATGCAGCATTGTCTTCGTGTAAAATTATGGGTCCTAATAGATGCATCTTCAAGATGGTCTCCTTGTGCCTACTATCATCTGGCAACCTGGCGTTTGCAAAGCTACTAGCCCAATTAATTCGACTAAGGGCGTAATTCCCAGATTATCCTATAGAGGCTATTCGCCTTGTCATCTCAAGCTTTTGATGATTATTGTCTATCAGTTGGAATAAAAGTTGAACATCCCGTAGCTTATGTTCATACTCAAAATGGCCTTGCAGAGTCATTTATTAAACGCCTGCAATTGATAGAAAGACCACTACTTATGAAAACGAAATTGCCCACTACTGTTTGGGGTCATGCTATCTTGCATGCAGCATCACTTATCCGTCTCAGGCCAACACATTATAATAAATATTCTCCGTCACAATTAGTTTTTGGTCATGAACCAAATATTGCCCATCTACGAATTTTTGGATGTGCTGTATATGTGCCAGTAGCACCACCAAAGCGCAGTAAGATGGGACCACAGAGAAGGATAGGAATATATGTTGGGTTTGAATCACCCTCTATTATTCGCTATCTTGAACCATTGATAGGAGATTTATTTACTGCTCGATTTGCAGATTGTCGGTTTGATGAAACAATTTTCCCACAATTAGGGGGAGAGAAAAAGGAAATCAAAAGAGAAATTGTGTGGAGAGTTTCATCATTATCTCACTTTGATCCACGTACCCCTATATGTAATCAGGAGGTCCAGAAGATCATCCATCTACAGAATATAGCAAATCAAATGCCAGACGCATTTACTGATTTGAAAAGGATAACTAAGTCACATATCCCTGCAGAGAATGTGCCTATCCGAATTGATGTCCCAGTAGGACCATCTACTAGCATGAGAGCTATGAACCTAAAGCACGCCTGAAGCGTGGTAGGCCTTTGGGTTCTAAGGATCGAAATCCTCGAAAAAGAAAATCGACAAATGATCAAAACGATACTATGAAGGGATCTCCTGAAGAGACCCAAAATCTGATTAATTCTGAGATTCCTGAAGAAATCAATGAACCCGAAGCTCATGTGAGTGAGGAACTTTTAATAAGTTCGACCGGTGATGGGATTAATTTAAATCGATCTAAAATAGTGGTGGATAATATTTTTGCATATAATGTTGCACTTAATATTATGCAAGATAGTGAGGATCTTGAACCTCGATCTGTCAAAGAATGTCGACAAAGATCTGATTGACCAAAATGGCAAGAGGCAATTCAATCGAAATTGAAGTCACTTGCTAAAAGAGAGGTCTTTGGACCAGTAGTCCAAACACCTGCTGATATAAAACCAGTTGGTCATAAATGGGTTTTTGTACGAAAAAGGAATGATAAAAATGAAGTTGAAAGATACAAAGCTCGCCTTGTTGCACAAGGATTCTCACAACAACCTGGAGTCGATTGTGATGAAACATATTCACCTGTTATGGATGCCATAACATTTCGATATCTCATCAGTTTAACACTACATGAAAAGCTTGAAATACATCTGATGGATGTAGTTACAAATTATCTGTACGGTTCACTTGATAATGAAATTTATATGAAAATCCCTGAAGAATTTAAAATGCCTGAAGCGAATTCAAAATCTCAGGAAATGTATTCAATTAGATTACAAAGATCTTTGTACGGTTTAAAGCAATCTGGGCGTATGTGGTATAATCGCCTTAGTGAATATTTGCTGAAAGAAGGTTACATAAATGATGTTATTTGTCCATGTATTTTTATAAAGAAAATGGCATCAGAATTTGTTATACTTGCTGTTTATGTTGATGACATAAATCTTGTTGGAACTCCAGAAGAGCTCCAAAAGGCAATTGAATATCTTAAGAAAGAATTTGAGATGAAAGATCTTGGAAAGACAAAACTTTGTCTTGGTCTGCAAATTGAACATTTAGCAGACGGGATCTTTATCCATCAATCTGCATATACAGAAAGGATCTNTATTAATTTACTAGCAAGATATAGTTCTTCTCCTCCACGGAGACATTGGAACGGGATTAAGCATATATTGCGATATTTAACGAGAACTCTTGATATGGGTTTGTTTTATGCTAACAAAGATAGTGCAGATCTTGTTGGTAATGCAGATGCAGGTTATTTATCTAATCCCCCTAAAGCTCGATCTATGACCGGGTACGTATTTACATATGGAGGTACTGTCATATCATGGCGCTCCACAAAGCAATCTATTGTTGCTACTTGTTCAAATCATGCTGAGATAATAGCTATTCATGAAGCAAGTAGGGAATGCGTATGGTTGAGTTCACTAATTCATTTTATTCGAGAAAGATGTGGTTTGGAATGTGAGAAAAGACCCACAATTTTACACGAAGACAATGCTGCATGCATAGCCCAATTGAAGGGGGGATTTATAAAAGGAGATAGAACGAAGCACATTTCACCAAAATTATTCTACACACACGATCTTCAGAAAAATGGTGACATTGATGTGCATCCGTTCAAGTGACAATCCGGCAGATTTATTCACCAAATCTTTGCCAACTTCAACTTTTGAGAAGATGGTATACAAGATTGGAATGCAGAGACTCAAATATTTGAAACAAGGTTTTCATCAAGTGGAGTAAAATACACGCTGCACTCTTTTTTTCTTACTAAGGTTTTTTCCCAAAGGGTTTTTCTTATAAGGTTTTTAATGACGCACCTAGCAATGCGTATTACCAAATATGTGTACTCTTTTTCCTTCACTAGAATTTTAACCACGGGGTTTTTCCTAGTAAGGTTTTATTGAGCCACATTATCTTTTAATGAACATCCAAGGGGGAGTGTTATAAATATATTATATTATGGATGTTCATTTAGTACTCTGTTGTAAATAAGCTTCCTGAAGAAGCTTATCCATATGGGACTCCGCCGTAAATATGTTTATCTATTTAGTACTCTATTGGAAATAAGCCTCCTGAAGAAACTTATCACTTCGGTACTCGATTATGGATAAATATTACCCACGGTAGAAGATTATCCATACCGGGTACAATATGCTTATCCTTTCGATACTCCGTTATGGATAAACATTACCCCGGTAGAAGATTATCCATACCTGGTACAATAAGCTTATCCTTTTGGTACTCCGTTATGGATAAACATTACCCCGGTAGAAGATTATCCATATGTGGTACACTAGCAACTTACACAGCAGCTTCCTTTCTTCTATAAATAGAGGAGATTTCAGTTTATTATGTACATAAGTTTGAAGTTGAATAATATATCAGTTTCTCTCTATACTTGTCTTTACTTTATAATCTTTATTTTATAACAACCAGGCTATTTCTGGACACCAAAATTTGCATTTAGCATATAAATCTAGTGAACAAGTTTTCAGTGACAGCTAGGATATGAAAGTAAGATTTACTCATTGCCATGGGCAGTACACAGATTTTTGGACCATAAAAAAGGATTAAATATGAATGATACCAAGTATTTTGAACATTACAGATGTTGCATCTTCTAACAGATTCAGTGTGTATAGATATGAATAGCGAGATTATATGCGTTATCGAAGTGTAGATAGTAACGTATTAAAGTCGATTGTTCTTGAAAATATATTTTGGAACTATACCTTGATGTGTTCTACAGTTACCATCTCTTTGACCTGTTAACATTTTACGAACATCGTTACAATTTTAATTACTGGGGGGACTCTACTTTGTTAACATGCATATGTTTGTTAGACCCTATTGAGTATACATGTACTGGAGCTACATCCTAAACCTGCTCAATTGCAACTGTTATTGCATAAGACACAATTCTTTTACTCTATCCACTCGATGCAGGATAGTTCAGCCAATTACCCTCTCTATTGCCATCCCGAAATAACCATCCATGCCACTTTTACAAGCAGTTACAAGAATTTCTTGAAAAGGTAAGTCTATCATGTATTAATATATCAGCACTAAGGTAGTGCTTGTCAGTTAAATGGTCTAGGTGCGTGCAAGCTGGCCTGGGTACCACTCTTATTAAAAGAAAAAAGAAAGATAGTGCTGGTCAGAAAAAAAAGAAGAAGGAATATACCCCTTGTACAAGAGAAGCATTCATTTACATAAGTGCTATTCAGTCTGATACTGAACCAATGAACTCTATTGTATCGTCCTCTGCCATGTATATTCTGTAATCTAGGCTTTAGAGAGCTAAGAAAGACACACTCTTCAACATATGTACACTCGAAAGGCACCTGTGTTTTTTTCGTTCCAAATGGTCCAGCACAAGCAAGCAGGGTGAACTGGTCATATTCCACTGAAAATTTAATAATTCACTCTAGCTCACACAAAAAAAATTTGAACTACACTGTAAAAGGGGCGGGCAAAGTAGCTTTTGGAATCAAGCTTGTTGCTAGTTCCATCTCTTTTTAACTTGTACAACTTTTTAGAGAAGGATATCTATGGGGCTAAGAGATGTTGCAGCATATCTTAGTTTTTTTTTAAATATAGCAGCATATCTTAGTTTTCTTGCGACTGTTTCTTTCAAAAATAACCTCGTGTTGCTTCCTGTTTCTTCTGTTGTACAGGTAAGAACTTCAAAACTGGGCAATTTTTTTTTTTGTTTTTTTTTGTGGTCCTGGCTGATGAATTTTGTCTGCCATGTGGATCCTGAAATAGAAGTTCAATAGACCTGTCTTATAGATGATCTTTTCTTGTTATGCAAATTAGATACATAGGTAGGAAGGACCAAACAACCATATAGCTGTTTCTGGGCATTTTAGGTACTTTAGGGTCTTCAACACATTTCCAGCTCTTCTTGTACACAGAGAAATAGAATGTAAAAATCACTTTGGACAGTGCAATTCAAAGAAAATCTATGTTTATTATATTCCTTACTCTGAAATTACAATTGTGGTTTAGCTTTATCTATGACACAAATTATATTAGATTTTTTTTCCTGATTGCCATCTATGCTGATGCTAAACTTTCAACAAATTCATCGAATGGTTAAGAGCAATATCTAGTATTGCATGTTTTCATATAGATTAATGTTTGCTCAAAAAATGTTACACATCTTACGAGTACAAAACAATATAAATAAATTCCGGGATAATCATAGCAAATCGTAATAATCCGTTGGACCAAATGAAAGAAACGAAAATAAGAACTCAGAATTAGGGGGAGAAGCATTAGAAACATCTATTGATAATATTTGTTTGGTCTGCCTCTCCATGAAGAGGTTCAGAGCCTTACAATGGTGTTTTTCTCTTCCCATAAGAGGGGTATATTTTCTCGTTTCTCTCTCCTCTCACTAGTGATGAAGAAGCCCCCTCTTTCTAGGGTCTCTTCTCTTGGTATTTATAGCTGTGGGCTTCGTGAGCTGTCAATAAGTGGCCGTGACCACGTTGAGATCTCGCCTTTATAGTGGCGGATAGGCCAGGGCCTTTGTTGACCGAACCAGGGGCGGGTTGAACGTCGTCAATTATTAGTGGTCGTGCCACTAATTAATCTTGAATTAACTTAAAACGGGATTAGCCTCGTTAATTATCGTGGGGTCGGATTCTGACCCATACAATTAAAAAGACTAAAACTATGTTATACGATTAATTGAACATGATAAGTAGGTGATATCTTTAGTTTAATGTAACAACTTCTCAAGCTGATTCCCAGGGAGAAATTCAAAAATAGCCAGATTTACCACTGGTCGTTGAAAAATAGCCAATTTTTAAAAGTCATCGAAATTTAGCCACTTTAAATCTGAGCGAAAACACTGTTCAAAATCCGAAAAATACGCCCGTAAATTTTACGGGAGTTCCAGCATAGTATGCTTGAACTCCCGTAAAATTTACGGGAGTTCCAGGATAACTATGCTGGAACTCCCGCAAATTTTACGGGAGTTCCAGCAAGTATAATTGTCCAGTATAATATATTGGAGTTTGGAGCACTGGTGCTCCAGTCTCCCGCAAATTTTACAGGAGTTAGCAAAGTATACCGGTCCAGCATAATATGCTGGAGAAAGTACACAAATGCACCAGAACTCCCGTATATTATACTGGACCGGTCCCCGTTGCAGCAAAATAGTGGCTATTTTTCATTGACTTGATAAACGCTGGCTATTTTTCATTGACCAGTATGAAAACTGGCTATACCATGATATTTTAACTGATTCCCACGCCAAAATTTTGATTTCAAGCCGTTGGTGTAAGATATTTAGATTAAAACAAGATCAGCGCATAAATTAAGACCATATACAAACATTAAAAATATTAGGTATGTATTTCCACATCCATTTGTCTATCGACGTGAAAGCATTCCAGGTGCTAAGATTAGATCAAAAGTCTTCTTATGACCTTTATCAAGATATTTCATGGGCTGTTCCTAAAAGTGATAAGTGTATAGGGAACCTAATACTACTTTACCTAATGGACCATCCTATGAAAGCGACCTGACAGACATTAGGCCTACCACTGAAATCTAATGGAGCAATTTTTACTCGAGGTAAAATGGTAATTTGTTCCGATCAACCGAACATTAGAAAAAAATCTTAGTCGAACCCAGTTACCACATCCATCCACATATAGTTACTATTATTAGTTACTCCAGTGCCAATCATATTAACACTCGGTTTCGATCATTGTTCCCTATTATTTTATAATGTATTGTATTGTATCGTATCGTTTTATGAATATAATGTTTGGATAGATTGTATTGTTTGTTGTTGTTGTTTGGTTTGACTGTATCGTACTGTATTGTAACTGATAAGTTTACTAAAATATCCTCAATTGTTTAAATATAAAATTTATAAAAAATTATGTATAAAAATAATTTTAAAAAACAAAACAGAACAAGGCAAACATCTTAAGAAAGCAGAACAAAGAGCAAGACAGAAGAAGGCAAAACAAAGGAGCACAACTAATTAGAATTGAGTTAAAAGCAAATTAGGAGAAAAAATAAAACAGAAGGCAGCAAAATACCTCTAACGTTGGCGGTAGAAGTTCTAGAAAAAAATAAAGTAGATTATAGGTTGGAGATTTGGAGTTAATATAGAAAAAAAAAGATTGGGTAAAATAGAATTGTGGAGTAATAAGTTAGGGTATAATTGGAAAAAAATAGGAAACAATCCCACCACACCAAATCAGTTGTTTCAAAAAAAGGGACTTTTATTATTTCAAAACAATTGATTTAACAATACAATACAACCAAAAATGAAAGATTTTTAAAGTCACTATCCTATGGCATGTTACATATATACTGGAGAATATTGTTCATCCTCCAGGATGGATTTAAAGTGAATCGAATATCCATTTTACTTATTTATCAAGTTCATTGAAAATGTTCTTTATTTTTATTTATTGTTGTTTGACTTTTCACCCGCTTTAGGACCGACTAATCCGGATTTGTACCGAAGCGCTCCCTACTGTAGCTCTATCCCTACCAAGATTTGTAATTTACAAATATTGTCAGTATAATTTTTTTTACACTATCAATATATTTAACACGTCATTGCAGTTAACTTGTCTTATATATTTTCCAAAGTACTAATTTTACTTTTTATGAATGATGACTTGTAATTAATTTTGAGGTGATCTAATGTAGAACAATTGTATAGAAGTTAAACTCAATAAAAGAACGCGGGAAAGAAATAATAAAAACACTTAAAAAAAATATCCTCAACAAGTACTTGTGAGAATGCTCAATAATTTAATAATAACAAGTGAAAAGTTACAGAGGCCAAGGCCAAGGTAGACTATTACATCATATATATAGAGCTCTTATTTGCCTTTCTCACGTCTTATTCATGTGAAATAACACTAGCTTTTTCCTACTTGCTATAACCTCTCCAAAGCAATTTGGTCTTGCATGGGATTCCTGCAAATTGACATTCCCAACAGACAAAACATAAGTACATTCGGATAAAATTAAAAGATTTGTTATCTATTACAAAATAAAATTGATAAATAATTCTGCTAATGGCAAGATAATTCCTTCATAAGTTATTCAGTTTGACAACACAAAAAACTCTTTTCTTTGTTTTTCCCCCCTTTTTTCATCAGATTTAAAAAGGCTTTGGTTGTATAAGAAAGCAACTTTAGGGGGCATTTGCATATATACCTGTTTTTTGGGTCACGTTTTAACTTGTACCCGCTTTGCAAAAAAAATTGCAAGCATACCCACTTTTTTGCGTAACTTCAGCATACGGACCTGAAGTAACAAAGGCAATCACGCAAACTTCAGCATTCTAGTAGACGAGTCTGAAGTAGCAAGAATTGCTGAACCAGGTGTGCTGAAGTTTTTGTTTGTAATTGCTGAACTTAAGCATGTTTTAGCTGAAGTTTTTTTTACGTAAACTTAGTGTTGGCAGAAGTTTTTGTTTGTAATTGCTGAACTTAAGCATTCTAGTAGCTGAAATTTTGTTCTCTATTTGCTGAAGTTTTTGTTTGTAATTGCTGAACTTAAGCATGTTTTAGCTGAAGTTTTTCACGTAAACTTAGTATTGGCTGAAGTTTTTGTTTGTAATTGCTGAGTATTTGCTGAAGTGTTTGTTTGTAATTGCTGAACTTAAGCATGTTTTAGCTGAAGTTTTTCACGTAAACTTAGTGTTGGCTGAAGTTTTTGTTTGTAATTGCTGAACTTAAGCATTCTAGTAGCTGAAGTTTTTGTTCTCTATTTGCTGAACTTCAGCATGTTTTAGCTGAAGTTTTGTTCTATATTTGCTGAACTTCAGCATTCTTAGAGCTGAAGTTCTAAAACAACAATGACAAGTTGTCAATAAGATCCAGTTGGGATCTTAATGACTTAAAAACCACTGCCAATAACTCTGACTTACAAACTACTGCCAATTTATTCTTCACAAACAAGACTCTCGAAAAAAATGTTAAGAGTTACTAGTAATATCACTAGTAGGTTCTCTGATAAAATGAGTGCAAGTGTGCCGGTTGAGATGGGCACAAGGGGAACTGTAGGATCACTTTTGAAGAAAGAGATTGAGTATTTCAAAAGACTTGAATTGGATTGTAAAAGAAGTTGCAATAATAAATACCAGAAGAGTACAGTGGAAATAGATGCTGGTGGTGGTGGCAGTTCTTGGCCTAGTTTGTTGAGCTGAACTTCAACAAACAATGGGATTTGATCATACTGGTAAAGATTATTTTGTCTCTGTTGCTCCATTTTTGCATATTCTTGACTTCTCTCAAAAGGGGTATACGTATCACTATAGAAGAAGAAGAAAACGAAGGAGGAGAAGGAGGAGTAGAAAGAGAGCTGGAGTTGTTTAAAAAGTGAGTACAAGTTAAAACTTTTTAAAAAAATGGGTATAGGTTAAATGGGGGTGACCAAATAGGGCGTCCGATGCAATTTTTACCAACTTTAGGGGTGTGTTTGGTATAAGGTAAAATATTTTCCATGGAAAATGTTTTTCAAGAAAACAATAACTAAAGTAATTGTTTAGTTATCTAAAAAATAAAAGGCAGTTTATCATAAAAATATCGATGTAATTTTTTTTTAGAAACTTACACTCTTTATATGTAGAAGATTATATATACTCACGTTTCACAGTTGGTGTTCATGGAGACAGGGAAGCCAACTTTGATTTTAGAAGCAGTGGCAAGTTGGCTAAGGAACTTGTCTTGTACCCCAGCAAAGTTCTTTACACCAGCCTTAAGGCATCTGCAGATAGCCTCCTTGTCATCTACAGACTTCACACTTTGTGCCAACTGTTGCAGCCCATTGCAACACGGCGCCGACGGCTTTGCGTCCTTCCCTGTGGCAAAGGAAATTGTATACAGTCGAAGGCTCGAGGGGACGCCTTGAGCCCGAGTTGAAGATGGATCGAGTTCGAGCTCGATGGACTAGGCTCGAGCTCGAAGGCAGAATACAAGGTTCGAAGAACTAAGTGTCGGATGAACGTCGAAGCCTAATGTGACTGGCCTCGAGATAATGCCAGTGTGGATTTTGTAACAGAATGAGCAAGATTTCTGCCACGTCCCCAAGATTGTGGCGTTAATCCCGGAATAGATTTGTACGAATCCGTATTAGGCGGTTAGACAGCTGTCCCAATAAGATTCTTTGCTGTAAATAAAAATGTACCTTATTTAGGGTTCCCCTATTATATAAAGGGGATCCCAATCATGTGTAAACATCATCTAATCATTGGCAAAGAGTATACTCTCTACTTTTCTCTCATTGTTCATCAGAATTGTCCTTTAACTTTATTGTTCTTGATTCATCTCGAGGTCACTGAGCTCGAGGTCGATACTGCTTAAGTAACACTGGTTTGTTTCACTTATTTCCTTCATCTATACTTTATACTTCTTGATTATTAATTGGTATTGAACTAAATCACATATCTTTAAAACCACAAATCAAATTTAATTGTTACTCGTATTTTCGAGGTAAACAGTTTGGCGCCCACCGCGGGGCTAAAGATAATAGTGATTATTTCATTACTGATTCTCATAACACACCTTATTTTTACACTTTTTCTTGTCAAGAATTTTTTGATTCTCAGGATTAAACATGTCAAACTCGCAAAATGCACCTGTTCATGACAACGAAGGTCTTGGATTTCATGAGGAAAACAACAATGCAGGGTAGGTGTACCACCAATAAGCCCTGGGGAAGTGCCAAATGTGGAACCAGTTGATGTTAGTTCGCACATTGCTATGAATGCAGATTTAGGCACAGACCCTGGAGGAAGTGTACGCAGGGAAGCCCGATCTGGGGGCCAAGGAACACAAGGTATAGGAGATGGGGGAGTCAGCCTCCAAGTGATATTCGAGATGCTACAAGCTCAGCAGATTGCCATCGCTCAACTTCAGAGTCAGAATAAAACTCTGAGCATTGCGGAACCAGAAAACACTCGACATGCTGAACCGACACCAGAGAGGTCAAATAAAAGTGGCTCAGGGACTGATCCCACCATTATGAGGATGCTCGAAGAGCTCACCGAGAGGATCGAGTCCGAGGAAAAGAAGGTTGAAGACAATGACAAAAAGATGGAAACTTATAACTCCTATATCGATCAAATACCGGGAGCTCCCCCGACCTTGAAGGGATTAGATGCCAAGAAATTCGTACAAAGGCCGTTCCCTCCGAGTGCGGCTCCGAAGACCATCCCAGAAAAGTTCTTTATGCCCGATATACCTAAATACAATCGAACCTTTGACCCAAATGAACACGTTACTTCTTACACGTGCTCCATAAAGGGAAATGACTTGGAAGATGACACAATCGATTCTGTACTGCTGAAGAAGTTCGGGGAGACTCTATCGAAGGGTGCCTTAATATGGTATCATAACTTACCCTCTAATTCTATTGATTCGTTTGTTATGCTTGCAGATTCTTTTGTAAAAGCACACGCCGGAGCCATTAAAATTGCAACAAGGAAGTCAGACCTTTTCAAGGTAAGGCAGAAAAATAACGAGATGCTCAGGGAATTCGTATCTCGGTTCCAAGCGGAGAGAATGGATTTTCCTCCGGTCACCGATGACTGCGCTGTTCAAGCTTTCACTTAAGGTCTTAACACTGAGAGCTCCATAGCTTTACGGTGGTTGAAGCAATGTTTAATCGAGTACCCGGCTATCACTTGGGCCGACGTACATAATCGGTGTCAGTCGAAGGTTAGGATCGAAGATGAGCAACTAGGGGCTCCTTAAGGGTCCGTTTATCCTAGCAAGACCATGGATAGGATTAAAAGGAATATTGATCGAGAGTCGAGGTCCAATGGAGATCGATATCAACCATACAACGGAGACCATAGAGGCAGCGGTTCTGGGCGAAGCTTCGCACGAAATGAGAAGAGAAATGATCGAGGTCCAAATTCACGGGGATTTAATGTCGAGGAAGATCGAGTTAAATATCCAAAATCCGAATGAAGGTACGACCCCATTCCAATACTTTCTATTCTTTCGACTAACACTTGCAGGCCATCGACAAGGATCGACACGAAGTTTTGGATCTTAAAGCACGCATTGCACTCTTTTTCCCTTAGATCGGATTTTGTCCCAAATGGGTTTTCCGGCGAGGTTTTTAACGAGGCAACCGTTGTTCGTGCTAACTTAGAGCAATTCGTGACAGCGGGGTCTCGATAGGAAAATGTTGTAAGGGCCAAACGGTCGGATGAACCGTGCCCGTGTAGGTCACTTCGACCCTAACATCAAGCATGCGCGCATGTACAATCATCTATTGGGAGAAGTATTTGTCCTTGCCGATATCCCCTGCCTTTAGAAAAATTTCATATTTTATATTCTTGATCTATTGTATAAACATGCTTAAGGGCCGACCACGACGGAAATTCGAACAACTGACCCTATGCTTGAGGACTGCCGTCCCAAAAACAAACAGAATCAAACTACTAACATTTCGAGACCATAAGACCTTGAAGGCAATCCTCGACTTTACGGGCCACGACCACCCCACTCGGGACTGACACTTCGGGCAAGCTTGAAGTGAAACAGAAGATAAGCCCAAAGGGTAAGTTCCAAACTAAAGAGGCTACGACGAAATTAACGTGGATCGGAGACTCCCAAAATTCGTACCAAATACAAAAGCCCAAGGGCTATCTTAACCCGAGTTTGAGCAAACTCTCACTCGGGGACTATCTATGAAGCCTAGGGGCTAACTTTACTTCGAGTTCGAGAAAATCTTCACTCGATCATAAAAGCCCAAGGTCTATCTTGACCCAAGTGTGAGCATACCTCAAACGCTCGGGGACTACCTACTCGAGCTATCTAAGTTTGAAATAATAAGACCTCAAAGAGGCACCCCCCGATATACATGCCAAGGCCGTCAGACTCGGGGACTAACATTTTGAACAAGTTCGAAATGTTATTGGGAAACAAGTCCAAGAGACATACCCGAAGGCTACGGCCAAACTAAAGACTACGGTCATATAAAATGGCTACGGCCGAAATAATGCGGCTCGAAGACGTCCGACTTCTACCATAAAATAAAGGCCTTCAATTACTTTGAAAAACTGATTAAATGAGGCTACCCTCGGCAAAAGCAAATGATAAAGGGCTTCGATAACATCAGCCTTCAAAGGAGCCTCAAGAGGTATTCGATTATCGTTACACAAACAAAATTACAAATAAGGTTCCGATCGATTGAACCTTCGAAAAACCCAACGGGTACGAAAAAAACACATGCTAAGGCATAGAAAAATTTTCACTAAATTTTTTAGCCGAAAAGAGGGAAAAATTATAGCCGTTTTTAGAGGCCAAATTGGCCCGACCTAAAAGAGCATAAGGGCCGACCTAAAAGAGCCTAAGGGCCGACCTAAAAAGAGCCTAAGGGCCGATCTAAAGAGCCTAAGGGCCATTATACAAAAGCCTACGGGCTAACTTTAATTTGAGTTTGAGCAAGCACTCACTCGATTACCGAGCCCAAGGGATACCCCAGTTCGAGAAGATTCTCACTCGAGGACTATCAATGAAGTCTAAGGGCTAACTTTATTTCGAGTTCTAGCTAGCACTCACTAGATTATCGAGTCCAAGGGCTACCCGAGTTCGAGAAAATTCTCACTTGGGGACTATCTATGAAGCCTAAGGGCTAACTTTATTTCAAGTTCAAGAAAACCCTCACTCGACTATAAAGCCCAAGGGCTACCTTACCTTATCGATTGATTGGCCTATGATCTACTCAAACTCAAGTTCAAATGGTCATTCGAAGTCCTTTGATCAAAAACGGTCGAGGGCTGTACTTATTGTCGAGCGTTACCATCTCAAAACTGTGGACATTCAAAAGAAATTTTATGCTAAGGAACTCTGACCCGCACAAAAGAGTAACGGATTCAGAAGCCATGAAAGGATAAAAGCTTTGTATAAATCTATTTACAAGGGCTATAGGTCACGGTCAAGAATGCCCCACAAGGGTCGATCAACCTCAAAAGCGAACAATAATGAAGAACACGAAACCTAAGTAGCGAGGTCCTTATCGGCAGAAGCATTTTCACCCTCAGGATCTTCTCCACCGCCAGACTCACTAGAATTCTCGGAGTCATCCTCGGGAAAGGCCAGCTTCCAAACTTTTGTTTCCTCAGTCGCTTACGCCATGATGATGATGTCGTAACAGATCGGGGTAAGGATCAAGGGCTCAATTCGTTTCTTATCATCATACTCTAAGAAACGCGGTGACTATGTGTATACGGTTAAAATCGGGTATGCCCAATTTCCTGGGCTCGAGGGGACGCCTTGAGCCCGAGTTGAAGATGGATCGAGTTCGAGCTCGATGGACTAGGCTCGAGCTCGAAGGAAGAATACAAGGTTCGAAGAACTAAGTGTCCGATGAACATCGAAGCCTAATGTGATTGGCCTCGAGATAATGTCGTTGTAGATTTTATAACAGAATGATCAAGATTCCTGCCACGTCCCCAAGATCATGGCGTAAATCCCGGAATAGATTTGTACGAATCCGTACTAGGAGGTTAGACAGTTGTCCCAATAAGATTCTTTGCTGTAAATAAAAATGTATCTTATTTAGGGTCCCCTATTATATAAAGGGGACCCCAATCATATGTAAACATCATCTAATCATAGGCAAAGAATATACTCTCTACTTTTCGCTCATTGTTCATCAGAATTGTCCTTTAACTTTATTGTTCTTGCTTTATTGTTCTTGATTCATCTCGAGGTCACTGAGCTCGAGGTCGATACTGCTTAAGTAACACTGGTTTGTTTCACCTATTTCCTTCATCTATACTTTATACTTCTTGATTATTAATTGGTATTGAACTAAATCATATATCTTTAAAACTACATATCAAATTTAATTGTTACTCGTATTTTCGAGGTATACAGAGATGCAGGCTGCGGCCTTCATGCAGGGGCAGATTTAGGGGGCGCAAGGGTGTTCACCCGAACACCCTTCGCCGAAAAATTACATTGTATATATAAGGCAAAATCTGTTTTTTACCTCTATATATTAAGTTTTGAACACCCTTAACACAATCCAAAAGTGTAGTTTTGTGGTCAAGGGGGTTCAAAATCTACATAAGGTCATGGGTTCAATTCCCACTAGCTAAAAAAAAATTTTTTGAACCCCGTTCGTAGAGATCTTGCGTCCGCCACTGCCTTCATGTCCACAGTGCCACAGGGAATAGCTGCTTCATTGATATGAGCAAGAACAAAGAGGAAGGAAAGGCAGAGAGCAACTGAGTAGCAAACGTTCTTCATGATTTGTTTGGAATATGTGTTTAATTTGGAAATATGGAGTGGTGATTGTAATGTACTAAGAGAAGTTTGGATTTATAGCTGTTTGGTTTGCTCTTGGAAGTCAGTGGGAGAAGATTATTATATATATTGAAAGAGAGAATGGAGCATTTGGTTCTTGGGAGTTGGGAATGAGCTTCCCAAAAGGGTTTGCTGATTGAGCTTTGTAGGAGTTATTTTCTTGGATCGTGAACTTTTGTACTTTAAGGGGAATTCATGTTATCAGTCTTTTCTTGGATTGCCCGCCATATAGTACTCCCCCAAATTTAATTTATTATCGCGATCCAAAATTTAATCGGTCGTGATAGCACCTAACCCAAACCGTTAGATAAGTCAGATAATAGTCGATACAACTATAATGATGTAAGAAAGATCAATAAATGAAATAACTGAAATTGTATACAAAAAATCCCAATGACTGGTAGTACAAATCATGAGCTTCTAAGATTTAGAATTTACAATGCTGGTACGAAATAAATACATCATTTGTTCGCAATATACATAAACAGATTTGCAAATCTAAAGCTACCAAGGACAAGTGGAGTTATAACCGGAAGGCAGGTACATCTTCAATGCCAACTTCCACCGTACACAACAACATCAACTCCAAGATCTGCACACAAGGTTCAGAAGTGTAGTATGAGTACAATCGACCTCATATACTCAATAAGTATCCTAACTAACCTCGGCGAGGTAATAAAAGAAAGAACTATAAATGATACTCGCTGATCACCTGTGCAGTTCATAAATTTAATAAGTATAGAGCAGTTATATGATCAAATATGGATACCACACACGTAAAAACCATTGTGGTACTTATAATTCTTTATTTTAAAGTGTTCTACTCAGTCAACAATCTAGCATATAAATAAGATATGCAAGTAAATCAAGTAAACAGTCAAGGAAATTACAAGTAAAGATGAAATGCAATAACCAAATATCAGTCCGTTACGGTGCGCAACCCGATCCATATAAAAATATGCCAATAAGGCTTGTTGCGGAGAGCAACCCTATCCAAATAACAATAGCCAGCTCTCCCAGAGGTCACATCAACCAGAAATCCGTCGGTTTTTCACAATCCGCGTGTACACTATCAAGAGAGAAACATGAGAGGGTGACCCTAGGGGGATGGATCCATATCCACAAATAAGCACGGTCAATTAACGTATTATAAACCCGACGTGGTCACAGGCTCAATATCATAATCCGCCGGCGTGGTCACATGCTCAATATAACGGATCCGCCTGTGTAGTCACATGCTATATTACAATCCGCCAGGCATGGTCACAGGCATAACAACACATCCGCCCGGCGTGCTCACGTTTATAACAATACACTCCGCTCGGAGTGGTCACAGGCATAACAATACAATCCGTCCAATGTATTCACATGCATCCAGTCCAAATCATATCGCACATAAGCAAATATACAATAATACATGCATATGATGAACGAATATCAGATTTCATGCTCCTGGACTAGTATAATGACATGCTAAAGTGCATGTATGTGCAAAGTGTGCTATCATAGCTCAAATCGGCAATTTCATCACAGAAATATCAGTTATCAAGTTCATTTGGGAAATTAGACTCTATGCAATCCTCAAACATGGATTAAATAGTTCACTAAAAGGTTACAAGTATGAGATACATCACAGCTTAAAGCTTAACAGTCAATTCTAGATATACTATAGTCTAAGCACTACCCAAATATGGATATATCCCCCGGTGCTCGCACACGGGCTCAAACCCCACACATGTACGCACCTATAGCATGTAGCTATCACAAATAACTCAGGAAACAAGTGCCTCAACCAAGTTTAGATAAGATACTTACCTCAAGCAAGTCAAATCAAATACCGAGGAAGCCAAACAATACTCTAGAAATACATTCTACACAAATCAACCTCCAAACGGCTCGAAACTAGCAAAAATTAACTCAAAACATCAAATAATGCCTTAGGAAAACAAACCCAAACGATAAAGGTCGAATCTTTAATCAAATACTCAAAGTCAACAAAAAAGTCAAATCCAAAACCGTATCTAGGAACCCGATAAAACTTACAAATTTCGATAATCCGTTCAATTACGAGTCCAACCATACTAATTTCACTCAAATTCAACTCTGAATCAATGTTCAAAGCTCAAATATTCACTTTAGGAAATTTAGACAACCCCAAATTTCTCTTTTAAAATCACTGATTAATTACCAAAAATCGAAGACGGAATCACGAAATATAACCAAAACCAAGTAAAAAAATACTTATCTCAATCCACGTGGTTCAATTGCTTCCAAAATCATCCAAATCTGAACTTCATAGCTCAAAATATGATAAAATGAATAAACCCTTGAATTATATAGAATCTGCCCAGTATTTCCGCATATGTGGTCACATTGTCGCATTTGCGACCACCGCTTCTGCTGTACAAATCTCGCACCTGTGAGTCACCCCGCCGCCCAGGCATCCGACGCGCCTGCGGAAAGATCATTGTAGATGCGCAAAACTCAACTCCCAGCCGACTCGCCTCTACGGGCACAGGTCCACATTTGCGGACTCGCAGATACGGTAATAACTTCGCAAATGCTCTCCCAGCTAGCCTACACCATACATCGCATCTACGCTCAAATAGCCTCACCTGCGACACCACCTCTACGGTCATCTCACCGCAGATGAAAAAACATAAGAGGCCTGAATCATCAACAATGCAATAAACCAAAAACATGGTCCGCAACTCATCCAAAACACAGTCGAGGCCCCTGGGACCCCATCCAAATGTGCCAAAAAGTCTCAAAACCTAACGCGGACCCACCTGAGGCCTCAAATTATACATAACAACATAAAAACCACAAATCGCATATCAAATCAAACTTAATGGACTTTTGAACTTTTAACTTCCAAAACTCGTGCCGAACCATATCAAATCAACCCGGAATGACTTCAAATTTTTCACACAAGATCCAAATAACACAATAGACATATTCCAACTCCCAAAATAATAATCCGAACTCGGTTTCACCAAAGTCAACTCCCAGTCAAACCTATGAACTTTCTAAACCTTTAAATTGCCAACTTTCGCCAAATAGTGTCGAAACCTTCTAAAAGCATCCAAATGCAAATCCGCGCATACGCCAAAGTCCAAAATCACAATCCGGACCTAATGGAGCCGTCAATACTCCAATCCGAGGTTAAATACATAAAAGTCAAACTTGGTCAACTCTTCCAACTTAAAGCTTCCTAGTTGAGAATTATTCTTCCAAATCAATCCCGAATCACCTGAAAATAAATACCGACAATTCACACAAGTCATAATACATCATAAGAATCTACTCAAGACTTCAAATAGCCGAATGGAATGCAAAATGCTCAAAACGACCGTGTGGGTCGTTACATTCTCCCCCACTTAAACATACATTCGTCCTCGAAAGTGCCAAGATTCGTTCCAAAGCCATCAAATCACTGTGTAAACTCACCGTACATATACCCGTGGGTAAATCCCACATTGCCCCAATCCTTGTAAGCCTGAAAACACAACCTAACTGAAGATCTTTACTTCAACCTTAGTCCATAAACCTTAGAATCAAATCCCCAATCTCCAGAGTCCATTACAAGATTTGATTCTCACATCTATGCACCTTATAAGCTCGAACAATCTGAATCACACCATAACCATGAGCCAAAAGGTAATCACATGATATACCACATAGCTAAGATACTCATAGCAATAACTCCCAACCATAATAGCTGCTCAATAACAAACCTGGTACCGATAACAAACCTCATATCAAATAAAACGTTGTTTTGAACCTTAGCACAATGCCAATGATGATAGGAACAAGCCAAAACTCTTAACCACCCATCAAATCAACAGGTCGTGGAGCTCTCTCATCTGACAAGAACTATAGCCAAATTCTAAGATGATTAGTGACATTATTCTTCCAAACCAACCGAGAATCAGACTCGATAGCACCCATTATAGGTCCAATGACCTCATCTCATAATATACAAGCTTCCCTACTGACATGCTACACCAATACATATCAAGGACACAAACCGTGTAATCTGTGCACCCATACGCAACAACCCAAATGTACCCAAAAGTGGAAAATGACTCTAATGCGAGAATCGTTCTGCAAGCTCAACAGATACCACCATGTTGGCCCAAGTAAAGGTTAGTTTTGAAGACTGACAAAGGAACTTAGAATGAACCAGGTCCATCACTCAGGTGCACAAAAACGGGCAGATTCGAGCATGTGGGTTACACGTGAAGGAGATAAGCTTAACTTGGTGTATTTAATATCTCCTGATCGAAAAGGTTGCATAATTGATAAGGAGAAGGACTCCTTAATCAAAGAGAACACTATCCAAGATAGGGAAGGAGTTAGAAGTTGAAATCAACTAGAACTCTTCCACCAAGGAAGAGTTGCACAGAACTCTAGTTATTTCTTCATCTACTAACTATTTAAATTGCAGGATATTCTCACATGACAAGTGTTGCACAAAAACACAGAAGTTAAACGTGAATTGAGAGCAAAATAGCAAGGCTTTTTTGCAAGCAGTTCGTGTGTGATTCAAGTTTGCAAACCTGAAGCTACATGAACCAGATTGAAGAACCAGCTCCATAAAGAGTTTTATGTGTCTTTCTTTATTTCTAGTTCAATTGTAGTAGGTGTTTTCATATTGTACCTTTCAGCTTTATCTAGAAGCAATTGTAATAGGTATTTTGAGTATTCAAGTTAGAGTTAACTTGAAGTTGTCGCAACAGTTAGAGGCTGATTGCTACAAAGGTATTAGAGGTAATCCTTAGGTTTACAAAGAGTTTTGTAAATGATGTTTTGGCTCAGTGATTTAGTGAAGTGTTGGGGAAAATCCTACTGAGTAGTAGGTCGTGGTTTTTTCACCTTTTGAGCTGGGTGTTTTCCACGTAAAATCTATGTGTTCTTTATTTTCTGGATTTATTATTCCGCAACAGTAGTAGTTGGAACACATAGAAGAACCAGGTCCTTCCAGAAGCAGTTTAAGCGAAAATTTGGGTACCACACAAATCACCCCCCCCTTCTTGTGTGGTATTGACGTATAAAATGTCAATTGGTATCAGAGCAGGTTATCCTTGAAGAGGCTAACACCTTAGGACAAGATCAAGATGAGTGCACCGCCTGGAAACTGGG
>NW_017674759.1:30147-85866 GCF_001879085.1 Nicotiana attenuata | reverse complement strand
TGAATAAGGAAGTGAGAATAGATATTGATGAGGCCGAGGTGGAAACTCAAGAGGCCGTAAACCCGTCTAGGGCGCACATAATTGATATTCCGGAACTGGTGGTGCCAAAAGCCAAGGCACCCTTGCCTAGACCACCTCCACCTTATCCTTAGCGGTTAGCAAAGCAAAAGAATGACAATCAGTTCAAGAAATTCATAGACATGATGAAAAGCCTTACAATCAACGTGCCTTTGGTGGAGGCACTTGAACAAATGCCAGGCTATGCAAAGTTCATAAAGGATTTGGTCACAAAGAAGCGTTCCATGGATTGTGAAACAATAAAGATGACGCACCAAGTTAGTGTGATAGTGCATTCTATGGCCCCGAAACATGAAGACCCAGGAGCTTTTACTATTCCTTGCACTATCGGGAATGCGGAGTTTGCTAAGGCCCTTTGTGACTTAGGGGCTAGCATTAATTTGATGCCGTATTCAGTCTTCAAGACTTTGGGAATTGGGCAACCTAGGCCAACCTCGATGAGACTTCAAATGGCGGACTGGTCGATGAAGCGGCCTTTGGGTATAATTGACGATGTGCTTGTCAGGGTGGACAAATATTGCCGGCCGACTTTGTCATATTGGATTGTGAAGTGGATTTTAAAGTGCCTATTATTCTTGGGAGAGTTGAAGTAGGTGAATTGACATTCCGAGTGGGAGATGAGAAGTTGGTATTTCATGTTTGCAAATCAATGAGGCAACCCAATAGTACGGAAGTGTGTTCACTTGTTGACATTGTCACCTCTGTGATAGTGGATGACACAAGTTCCATGATGAATGTTGAAGATCCTCTTGAGGCCGTACTTCTTGGCATGGATGTAGAAGATGATGCTAGTAGAGTGGAGTGCGTGAATGCATTGCATGGAATGGGTTCATATTCATATGAGCCTAGGAAGTTATCTTCGGATCTTGAGAACCGCAAAACTCCACCAACTAAACCATCCATTGAGAAGCCACCGGTGTTGGAGTTGAAGCCACTTCCTCCACACCTCAGGTATGAATTTTTGGGCTCTAATTCTACTCTTCCAGTTATTCTTTCTTCTTGCCTTACTAACTTGCAGGTTGAGGCCACTTTGGAGGTGCTTCAAAAGCGGAAAAGGGCAATAGGATGGACTTTGGCGGACATTAGGGGGAATAAGCCCCGCATTTTGCATGCATAAGATCATCTTGGAGGAGGATGCAAGGCCGTCCCTTGAACATCAAAGAAGACTCATTGAGGCGATGCAAGAAGTGGTAAAGAAAGAGGTTATTAAATAGCTTGATGCCGGTGTGGTTTATCCAATCTCTGACAGTTCGTGGACTTCTCCAGTCCAATGTGTGCCAAAGAAAGGAGGGATGATGGTGGTGCCCAATGACAACAATGAGCTTATTCCCACTCGAACCATTACCGGGTGGAGAGTTTGCATGGACTACCGGAAGCTCAACAAGGTGACCCGCAAGGATCATTTTCCTTTGCCATTCCTCGACCAAATGCTAGATCGTCTTGCGGGGAGAGCATTCTATTGTTTCTTAGATGGGTACTCGGGCTACAATCAAATTTTAATTGCCCCGGAGGACCAAGAGAAGACTACTTTTACATGCCCCTATGGAACATTTGCTTTCTCCCGGATGCCATTCGGCTTGTGCAATGCTCCGGCGACCTTCCAACGTCGCATGATGGCTATTTTCACCGATATGGTGGAGGACATATTGGAGGTCTTTATGGACGACTTTAGTGTGGTTGGTGACTCTTTTGATGCATGCTTGGTGAATTTGGATAAAGTCTTGGCTCGTTGTGAAGAAACCAACCTAGTTCTCAATTGGGAAAAATGCCATTTTATGGTTGAAGAAGGTATAGTGTTGGGCCACAAGATTGAGTTTGATAAGGCGAAAATTGAGGTGATTTCGAGGCTCCCTCCCCCTACTTCTATCAAAGGGATGAGGAGTTTTCTTGGACACGCCGGGTTCTACCGCGGTTTATCAAAGACTTCTCGAAGGTTGTGAATCCATTGTGCAAGCTACTAGAGAAAGATGCCAAGTTTGTTTTTGATGAAAAGTGTATGGAGGCCTTTGAACTCTTAAAACACAAGTTGACCACTACCCCTATCATAACTGCACCTAATTGGAGTTTGCCCTTTGAACTAATGTGTGATGCTAGTGATGTTGCAGTGGTGGCGGTGTTGGGTCAACGGGTTAACAAAATGTTCCATCCCGTGTATTATGCAAGTAAGACTATGAATGAAGCTCAACGGAATTACACAGTGGCAGAGAAGGAGTTATTGGCCATTGTATTTGCCATGGAGAAATTTCGGCCCTATCTTATGAGGATCCCATGGAGACGGACCAGGCCTAGGGAGCTCTTCTATATCCTTTCACTGATTTTTGTGTTTATTTGTGTAGTTGGCATTGGGGACAATGCCAACTCTTATTCGTGGGGGTGTGCCCTACATTTTTTGGATTATCTGGATGACTGTACATATTAGATTCTCAGTTTATGTTTTGTTGGTTTGATTTTCTAGTTGGTCTGTATATAACTTTAAATTTTAGCTACTTTTCTCGTACTTTTTCTTCTCTTTTGGTCTGTACATATTCATCCCTCATTGTATATTCTAATCCCCTATTATGCATATTCATTCTGTTTTTCTATTTTCGCAAAATTTTTCATTTTTTTTAGCTTCGTAGATAGGCTCGTAGCCTTTTGTTTTGTTTTTGGCGTTTTCAATAAGCCCTTGGTTTTCTTAATGCCACGGTTCTTTCCAAGGGTGGAGTATAGTGCGAACCGGGTGGCTCTTCCCAATGATAGATGGCGTGACAACCTTTTTAAGGGTTTGAGTCCGTTTTTGATTTTTCTTTTGTTTTTGATATTTCGTAGTTAAGGGTACCTCAGGCAAAGCTTCACTTGGGCCTAACACATTTGCCTTCGATCCCATGATCAAAGACATAATGTTAAGTTTAGGATGGTGAAAGTCGTGGCCTTGAGACTCTTGTGTTGACCAAACAATCATCATGTGGTCTTTTTGGACCATTGTGCGCTTGAATCAGAACTGAGGTCGTTGTGGGCCCTCGACTCGATGTCTTTAGCACTCCCCTAGCATGTGTGGTGAGGAATCGAATTGTGGGTCCAAGTCCCGAGCCAATGGTCTAGATATTGCCCTGAATGTTTGTTGAGGCGAAATCCTAGGTGAAACTTGACTCGAGAAGTGATTATAGGCTCTCCTTGATCCCAATGTTAAGTTGAACAATTCAATGGCCTACCAATGAAATGATCCCTAGTTAACCTTTTCGAGCCTTGGACCTTTTTCTTTCAAGAACCAATGTTGCAAGCCTATACCCGTTCTAAAAGATACCCTCTCTTGGCACCCAAAATCTTCCCTTGAAGTAATGGCAAATGTCTAAGTTTGGGGGAGGAGAGACAAGAAAGGAAGCAAAAGTGGTAAAAGGTATGAAAGCAAAAGAAAAATGGAAGCAATGAAAAAGAAAGAAAAGAAAAAGACAAAAAGAAAGAGCAATGTGAAAAAGAATAAAAAGGGGATACAAGGGAAACAAAAGTGAAAAAGGCGTAGAAAAAGTAGAAAAAGGAAAAATGATTTGAATTGCATAAGAAAGAGTGACAATGTGTCCCTCTAATCCCTTGAAAAGAAGTGAAATACTCAAATGAGTCAAGAAAATGTGCCAAAAAGAATCAAAGGAAGTGCTTAAGGGAAGATTGAACCCATTTGAACAAAAACATGTCCTACCCTTACCCGAAAGCCTTCACAATGAATCCGCAAAAGCCCTATATGATCTTGAGTTGAAGGAAACCTACATTAGTGGATACTTACATAAGGGGCAAGCATATGGTACCTAGGGTCGGACTTGTGACATTCTTCTTGAGAGAGATGAGTGAAAGTCCATCAACCTCGGTTTGTGTGTCAATACTCTAAAAAGTGAGGTTCGCTTAGGGAGAGTTGGGGATGTGTGAGTTTGGGTTCCACAATGACCAAGGTATTTGAGAAAAGTTCTTTGATGAAATGTGTCAACCCTTGACGTTCTTCTGTCACACTTGATCCATAGTTTTCAAAGTTTAAAATGTGTTAATGATGCATTCGTATTGAGGGCAATTGTTAGTCCCAATTGATACTTGTTGAGGTTACTTTAGGATAGCTGGAATCACTTGGATGTTCCTTTAAAGGGTGGATTTTATTTTGTTTGCTTGAGGACAAATAAAGGTTTAAGTTTGGGGGAGTTAATAAGTAGGATTTTAATGTGTTTTATGCCCCTACTTGCCTATGCTTTGAGTATAATTTGATACAAAATAATCCCAAAATGCTCACAGGTTGTGCTTGATTGCATGTTTGACCAACAAAGTGACTGAAATGTCAAAGATCAACTCAAAACAGAGTGAAACCTGCTCAAGCATCAAAGGCCAAGTAAAGTGATGGAAAAAGAGCCTAGTGCACGCGGCCGCACTAGGAGATTCAGAGAAGTGCAAATTCAAGACTTTCACCATGCAGCCGCGGTTGGATTTATGCGGGCCGCGTTCAGCTCATGCGGCCGCGCCACCTAATCATGCGGCCCGCGCTGGAGTGATTCAGAGAGATGCAAGTTGGGACCAGTACAAGCCACGCGGCCGCGGTCACACTTACGCGGTCCGCGCCAGAGCTCCCGCAGCCGCGCTACACTTTCATGTGGTCCGCGTCCCTCAACTTCAGAGAGTTAAAATTCAAGAGTTCAAGAGCCAACGCAGCCGCGCTGACCCCGCATGGGTATTTTTGTCCAGTTTTTCCAGCCACTATAAATAGATCTTTTTCCCATTTTTAGGTTAAGTTTTGTACCAGATATCGAGCTGCGCTCGTGAGAACCGAAGTTTTAGCCTATTTTGGCATTTTAGCATTAATTTCTCAATAGATTCTTGTAGTTTCATATAAGTAATTAATTATTATGTTTAGTTCTTCTTCTAATTATTTTGTTTCTTCTTTAATTATGTCTAGCTAAACCCATTAGCTAGGGTTGTGGCTCAACCCTAGTGTGGGTAATTGATGGGTGTTGCCATCTAAGGATAGATTGATGTTGGGTTTTTGCTATTTGGGTTAATTTTAGATTTTAATTAAGGATTGGTGGTTGCAAACACCGATTCTAGCTTGGTGGGTTTAACTCTTCTCGAGAAAGAGAGTCTATGACCCCAAAATTAACCCAACAAGGAATTGGGATGGACCCATGAGAAATGGTAGTCCCAATTAACGGGTTAAACCTCGAGAGAGTAATTACCCTACTTGAACCCTAGTTGCTTGGTCTAATTAGCCTATCCAATTGGTCTCGAGAGAGTTAATTGGGCAAAATTACTCTCTTTACCGAGAGGTGTGAGAGTGGGTACAATTGAGCAACGGTTATAGCATAAGCCCCAAATATGTCAATCTACCCTTAGTAGCATTTACCCGTTAATTAGCCACCTAGGCAATGCCACGACCCTAGTGCCTTTCTCTATATTAATTACAACTTAGCAATATCTCCATAGCATAATTTAGCTTCAAACATTAGTCTTATAATAGTAGATATAAGAATCAAAACCAAGGATGTTAGAAGTGACATTAGAAGCACAACTGCAATTCTAGACTAAACAAACAATACAACTCCATTACTATCTCCCTGTGGAAATTCGATCCCGAACCACTATTCGGGTAAGAGCTGTTGCAACCCGCTCTTCCTACCTTAGTGTAGTGTTGAGCCGATAGCGATCAGGCTCCTCCTGTCAGAACCTGGTGAACCATGTATGGACCCTGCCAATTGGGAGAGAACTTCCCCTTGGCTTCATCTTGATGCGGAAAAATTTTCTTTAACACCAGTTGTCCTGGTGTGAACTGTCTTGGTTTGACTCTTTTGTTGAAGGCTCTGGACATTCTGTTTTGATAGAGTTGACCATGGCAAACTGCGCTCATCCTCGTTCCGTCTATAAGAGCTAGTTGCTCATAACGACTTTTCACCCATTCTGCGTCGTCGAGCTCAGCTTCCTGTATGATCCTTAGGGAAGTAATTTCTATTTCGACTGGAATGACGGCTTCTGTACCATAAACCAGCATATAGGGGGTTGCCCCGGTTGATGTGCTGACTGTTGTGCGATATCCCAATAGAGCAAATCCTAACTTCTCGTGCCACTATTTATGCTTTTCTATCATTTTCCTTAATATCGTCTTGATATTCTTGTTGGCGGCTTCCACGGCTCCATTCATTTGAGGCCGGTAAGCTGTGGAATTCTTGTGGCGAATCTTGAAAGTCTCACACATGGTTTTCATCACGTCACTGATGAGGTTGGAGCCATTATCCCATTATCCGTAATGATTGACTCTGGAATACTGAATCGACAAACAATGCGGTCACGGACAAAGTCTGCCACGACTTTCTTAGTCACTGCTCTGTAAGATGCTGCTTCGACCCATTTGGTGAAATAATCAATTGCCACTAGGATAAACCTGTGTCCGTTAGAAGCGGCAGGCTCGATTGGTCACATAACGTCCATTCCCCAAGCGGCGAATGGCCATGGTGAGCTTGTTGTGTGGAGCTCGCTTGGTAGCACTCCTATCATGTCCGCATGGATCTGACAGTGAGGGCATTTCCGGACATACTGGATGCAATCTGTCTCCATAGTCATCCAAAAGTAACCAGCTCGGAGTATCTTCTTTGCTAAAACCAAACCGTTCATATGTGGACCACAGGTCCCAGCATGAATTTCTTCTAGCAACTTGGATGCTTCTTTTGCGTCGACACACCTTATTAATCCAAAATCAGGAGTCCTCCTATACAGAATTCCTCTGCTGTGAAAGAAGTTGTTAGACAATCTCCGATGTGTGCGCTTCTGAGTATGATTGGCTAGCTCCGGATACTCTCCCTTTGTTAAATATTCCTTGATATCATGGAACCAAGGTTTTCCGTCGGCCTCATCCTCAACATGGGCACAGTAAGCAGGCTGATTATGAATTTTCACCGGAATGGGAACAATGAAATTCTTGTCGGGATGCTGTATCATGGATGATAGGGTAGCCAATGCATCGGAGAATTCGTTCTGGATTCTGGGAACATGTCGGAATTCTGTCTTCATGAACCTCTTCTCAATTCCTGTACATGATGCAGATACGAGAGTATCTTGGAGTTCTTGGTTGCCCATCTCGTACCTGATGTATAAGTAAGTCTGAATCTCTAATTACTAGCAGCTCTTGAATGTTCATGTCAATGGCCATTTTAAGCCCCAAGATGCAAGTTTCGTATTCGGCCATATTGTTGGTGCAGGGAAACCTGAGTTTGGCGAACACTGGATAATGCTGACCGTTTTCTGATACCAAGACTGCTCCTATGCCAACTCCTTTGAAGTTTGCTGCTCCATCGAAGAACATTCTCCAACCATCATAGGACTCCGCAATATCTTCTCCTACGAATGATACCTCTTCATCAGGAAAATACATTTTCAGGGGTTCGTATTCTCCATCCACGGGATTCTCGGCGAGGTGATCTGCCAGTGCTTGTCCCTTGACCGCTTTCTGAGTTACGTAGACAATGTCGAACTCACTCAACAAGATTTGCCACTTGGCTAGCTTGCCAGTGGGCATGGGCTTCTGAAAGATGTACTTTAAAGGATCCATCCTTGATATGAGATATGTAGTATAGGCACAGAAGTAATGCCTTAGCTTCTGAGCCACCCAAGTCAAAGCACAGCAGGTGCGCTCCAAAAGAGAATATCGCGCCTCGTACGGGGTGAACTTCTTGCTGAGATAATAAATGGCTTGTTCCTTTCTTCCTGTTTCATCATGTTGCCCCAGAACGCAACCGAAAGCTCCGTCCAACACCGCAAGGTAGAGTAATAAGGGTCTACCTGGCTTTGGCGGGACCAAGACTGGTGGTGTTGACAGGTACTCCTTGATTCTGTCGAAGGCCTTTTTACAGTCATCGATCCATTTGGTAGCGGCGTCCTTCTTCAACATCTTAAAGATTGGCTCACAGATGACTGTAGACTGTGCTATGAACCGGCTGATGTAGTTAAGTCTTCCCAAGAAACTCATCACATCCTTCTTGTTCTTTGGCGGTGGTAGTTCTTGAATGGCTTTGACTTTTGATGGATCAAGTTCTATTCCTCGGCGACTCACAATAAACCCCAGCAATTTTCCCAGCAAGAACCCCAAATGCACACTTCGCGGGGTTCAGTTTCAGGTTGTACCTTCGCAATCTATTAAAGAACTTCCTTAAATCTTCCATGTGATCAGTGACCTTCTTGGACGTGACGATGCCATCATCTACATATACCTCAATCTCCTTGTGTATCATATCATGGAAAATGGTAGTCATGGCCCTCATGTAGGTGGCCCCTGCATTCTTCAGGCCGAACGGCATCATCTTGTAACGGTACATTCTCCATGGTGTAATGAAAGACGTTTTCTCAACATCTTCTTCATCCATCCAGATCTGGTGATAACCCGCAAAACAATCTACAAATGATTGCAACTCATGCTTGGCGCAATTATCAATCAGGATGTGTATATTCGGCAAGGGAAGTTGTCTTTCGGACTGGCCCGGTTGAGATCCCAGTATTTGACACAGACTCTGACCTTCCAGTCCTTCTTTGGCACTGGCACGATGTTGGCTAACCATGTCGGGTACTCTACTACTCTGAGAACCTTAGCTTTTACTTGCTTAGTGACTTCTTCCTTGATTTTCAAACTCATGTCACGCTTGAATTTCCTGAGCTTTTGCTTTACCGGCGGACATGTCGGATCGGTTGGCAGTTTGTGAGCCACAATAGACGTACTCAAACCAGTCATGTCATCATACGACCGGGCGAATATGTCCTCATATTCCTTTAGGGATTCAGTGATTCCTTCTTTTCTGACGGCGATAATTGAACGCTGATTGGACTTAGGTCTATTCTCAAAGTTCTCCACTTCTTTGACAATCTCCTCGGGTATGTCATCTTCTTCTGAATCAATGTCTGTTTGTTACGTTGTCTCATTGCATGTCACAGTCATTGGTTCATCAAGATAAGTAATAGTAATGCCCGAGGCTCGTCGGGCTCTGGTTGTCCTGATTGTCCAATTCTTGAGATGTGCCCCTCTGTATCTTGTGAAGTAAGATGATGATGCCAGAGTGCACGAACTAACCTTTTGGGGAGGGGAATAATAAAAAATAAAAAATAAAACAAAAGGTAATCAAGTCAGTGAGGATTATAAAAAGTATTGCAATATTTAAACACATAGTGCAGGAATGTAAAGCGTGTCCTAATTTGGGAACCTCGTTGTGCCCGAGGTGGGCCTAGCGACAAATTGATTTGGAGAACTTGGAATGCTAAATGCCTCATTTTATTGATAAAAATAGACGAATCCCAAAATGACACTAAATAAGCAAGAAATAAAAATCACTAGTGGCCATTGGCCTTATTACATTCATAAAGCGAAAAAAAGTAAATTCCTATCTACTTGGTCCCAGAAGGACCTTCCTCAGGTTAAATGCTCTCGTTGATCAAATCCTCTAGTTCATGTAGGTTCACCAGTAAAAATTCCTTCTCCAGGTGTTTCCCTTCGTTTCCCTCAGCGTTCTGGCAGTCAATGACTCTCTTCCTCACTTTTCCTTCCAATTCTAGCAGACTGTATTCCAGATATTCCAACTTTCCACTAGCTTTGGCGGCCCTCTCTTTCCACTCATTGATTTGGTCATTTGATGGAAGACTCCTCCACCTAGTCTAGCAAGAGTGGGGGCGTGCTAATCATACCAAAACTGGGGACCTCGTGCCTCATTTTCTGCAAAACAAAAGGGTTAGACCCTACCCCCACCAGACTCGACTATTTAACATCAACAATTAGCATGAAGCATTTAGTTTTCCAAATAAATGCACAGAACGTATGATGTCCGTTTGGGTTTAGGGCAACCCAGTGGACTTTCGGACAAGGCTATCTTAAAGGATCATTATGTGGACAACATAACTGACCCGGCTAGGTTTGACCATGATGCATGCACAGTTTAAACAGAATAAGGTTTCTATGGGGTTTTAGACTGGTACCCTTGAGCGGAGAACTCATGGGGGAAGGCTCGGAACTGTCGACTGCACCGCTGATCGACTAGTTTTACCGCAAATATGCCTTTCCGAATTTAGGGGGTAATGATACAGGAAGAGCGCAACCACTCATTATAAGCGTTGCTATAGTATTTGTTTTGGCACAAGTGGAGTATGATGTTGAGCATGATTATGCAATAATTAAAAGGAAATCATGTTGACATGTATTTGCACATTAAGAAAGCGACAAATACAACAGTTTCATAATTTAAAGCAATAAAGGAAAAAAAAACAAGGGAGATATGTCAGTTTTGCTTTTAGAGAAGAAATTAAATGCTTAAAGGAATTAAACAAAGAATTGCACATAGGGAGAGGTACAAATTCCCAAGAACAATCTGAAATGGTAAAAGCCTAAAAATCCCCAGCAGAGTCGCCATGCTGTCGCGCCCTCTTTTTCCCTCTTTGCATCGGAAAATCGGGTTTATGACATTTTGGGCATTAGGACAACTCATTCCTTTTGGGAACTGGGTTTTGCATTTGAAGAGTCGCCACCTAATGATTTAGGGTGTATTAGGACACCTATAAGGTTCAACTACAACCATATTTTGATAACCAGAGATAGGGTAAGGGCTTGAAATTATCCCAAGGAGAAGGTGTTAGGCACCCCTCAGGATCCACTAGTGTGGTTCCCGGCCAGATATTTCTTTGTGAATTTGTGCAATTAACAAGTAAATAAATAAGGCTCAAGTAAGAGGGGATTTTAATACACAAGTATTTGGAAGTGATAAAAGTAAAACAGAGTTTGCAAAGCAATCATTAAAGGGCTGACTTTGAAAAGAAGTTACAATTCTGTTAATATTTAAAGGAAAAGAAAGAGGAGGGGGAGGTCCTAGGTTTATTTGCAATATGAATCACATCAATGCAATACCCGGTAATCACTCCTCGAAAGAGGGGCTACACGCGGTATTAGCGCACCGGTCATCATATCCATATCTACCCTTCCCACCCCGTCGAGGTACTAAAGCGCAGATTGGTCTCGACCACTATTGCATGCTATTACCCGTCCCATTCCTATCAGTCCCGGAGGCACTTAGGACTACTATTCCTAAAGGGGAGGGATATTAGGCTGACTTTGAGGTTTCAAAAGGTAAAAAAGCTAGGGCGACATACAAAACACATAGGAATGCACATTAAGGGGGAACATGTAAACACCCAAAAAGGCTCATGTATACCTCCTCAAACAAAGCACATAAATAGCATGACTTAAACACAATCAAGGCCAGAATTTAAAGTACTAAGACAGGGGAGTTTCAGTTGTTGAAGCAGACCAATTTATTACATAATTCAGATAAGAAGTCCGAATCAGGCCTGCCTGCTGGTTGTAGCAATTACTAATTAAGAAAAAGCAAATTCAGTTTTATTATTTTTATCACCTAAGGCTTGCCTAGATGTTTGGGTGAGATCCTATAAACACGATATCTATTACCAATTCAGAATGGGGCAAAGCAGTAACAAATTCTAGAATAAACGATTTAAGATCCTATAAACATGCTTTCTAAACCGTATTAATAGGAAAGGAGAGAGTCGTTGAAAATTAGTTCAGAACAGTGAGAGTTAGGCTGATTTTAGACTAGACTGGTTTCAGACGATGACATCTATTATTGTTGATTTTGAATCCTATAAACATGATATCTATTATTGCTGATTTTAATCTCTATAGACATGATATCTATTATTGCTGATTTTAATCTCTATAGACATGATATCTAGTTGATTGTGAAATGAAGCAGACAGGGTTTACTTGAGATTCCTATAGGCATGATTTCTATGGAGAAATACTGATTTTAATCTTATGAGCATGATGTCTGATTGTAACCATTTAGATCCTAGGAGCATGGTGTCTAAGTGTGGTAATAAACATGCCGAATTTAGGACAAATCCTATAGGCATGTTATCTAAATGCAGAATTAAACATGCGGGCTAAAAATCCTATAGGCATATTATCTAAATGTTAAAAGATGTCCTATAAACATGTTCTCTACCCTTCTAATAGTCAAACATGCATAATTACCCAGCCCTTTTCACTAACCAACCCCAATGTTTATTACAAATTATTACAGACCAAGATAATGAATTACATCAAAAAAATGTAAAAAAAAAAAAAAAGAAGTTACAACTATAGGAAGCCTAATTCTGACTTCCTCTCTGAGTTATGGAACAAAACACCTCAAATGCCAACTTGTTTCAAAGCCCTTTTCAGACCTGGGTGTGTCAAAATTCCCTAAGGGTCTCAAGGGACCCCGGGCAGTGCTTACACCCAAGTTTACATAACCAGATAAAGATGAGTGCAATGTGGGAGGGCCAGCCCTTATGTGTCCAAGTTCAGAGGGAGCTCATGGGTCCCAAGGCAAGGCTCACACAAGAGGGGCAGAACCTAAGTCTAAGAATATAGTGGAAGTGCAAGAACAGAGATTTAAAACTGAGTGGAGAATAGAGAGGGGTAAGGGTGATTGGAAAATAGTAGTAGTACAGCTAATATTACACAGAATCAGCACTTTCATACAAAGGGGGTTTGGGAATTCATTGCAGGGAGTATATGACCTTAGGAAGGGGCCAGGTTTGGGCATGTACAGCAATAGATGGTGCTGGCATGCCCATATACCAGCCTGAGAACACAACACATAGAGGGGATGTGAAGCGTATGACCCTAAGGAGGAGTCAGGTTTGGGGTCATGCACAGCGATGTCTAATGCTGACATGCCCCCAAACCGACCAAGGAATAAAAACACATAGGGGATATGGGGGTTTGGGGTTCATAAGTCATAATAAGTGACTGACAGAGTTCGTACATAAGAAAAACAGTAATTCATAAGAGAAAGGGGCAGATTACAGTATGCTCAGTAAGGGAACTTGATTAGACACAAGCAGGAAACAGGCAAGAGTGAGGGAAGTAGTAAGGAAACATGTTGTTGTTGATGCTGGAAAATTAATTAGAACATACCAGTAAAGAAGCAAATGCAGAAAGAAAAGTAAGCAAATTCCCCACAGCCTAGCCTTGGCTTTCAGCCGGCTAAACAAGGCAGCAACACAAGTAGTAACAGAGAAAAGAAAGAGAGTTTTTAGTGAGGTGTGTGTTCTGAACTCAAGTGTTTCGTTCCTTGTGTTCGTTGTTTTTGAAAGAAGAGGGATGCAGGGTATTTATAGCCTTTTTGAAAATGAGTGAATGAAGGGAAATAAGTAAAATTTTAGTACAAATATGGAAACAATCAATAGTCAGAATCAATCATACAAGTGATTTCCTTTAATAAAGGAATCACTGTTTAACATATTCAAATAAGGAAGGAAATCAATTTAGAGACAGCCTGATTATTGCCATAAAAGAAATAGTAGAAAACATTAAGTAAGCAATCAAGTCTAAGTACAGAAATATACTTATTTTGGGAATAGATTCAGCAAGGTAAATATTACAACAAATGGAAAAGAATCAATCAATTTTGAACGGGCGAGTGAAATCAGGGTTCATAAAAAGGGAAACTTTAGAAATCAGTCACAAGATGAAGATCAATCAAGGAAGAAACTTCAGCATATAAATAAAGTGAACAAGGTCATCAGACATGCGAGGCCAAGCACATTGGCAAAAGAGATAATCACAAGCATGCAGTAGTGGTAGGAATAAGCCAGGGTTCAGTAGTAAAGCAAACATTCGAAGCATAGTAATCAAGTAGGTCAAGTCACATTGAATCAATAGTGCAGAAAACAGAGTATCAGAAACATGCAAAGGTCTCACGGTAGCAGGTGAGGAAACCTTTTGAAAAGTTAGGGTTTCAGCCATAGACGAGTTGAAAGATAGTAAAATCAGATAAGTCACATAAAGAAAAGAAAGTCTAAAACAAAAGCTTTCAGTCGAGTCAAGTACTCAAAGAAACGATTTCAGACCCAAAGACCTAGGGCTTTTCAACAACAATCGAGTTTTTTTAAGAAATGATAACACAAATAAGTCAAAGAAGAACGAGGAACTTAGTTAAACAAGTACACATTAAACAAACAGCTTCAGGATTCAAATGAGACCCAAAAGAAATTAGGGTTTTAACATGCTAACTCAGATAGAAGAATAATATGAACAAAACCATAACAAAATCATAAATACGTTAAAATCAGAGATCTTTGAAAAGAAAATTTAGAGGAAAAACCCTAATCGGAGAAGATGAAGGGTCGTTTTGAAAGAAAGGTCAAAGAAACTTCAAGGAGAACTTAAAAAAGTTCATGGCAAGCATAGATCTAAAAGCAGCACATAAAAAAGTTCATGGCAAGCATAGATTGAAAAAGTCTTAGAGATTAGGGTTTCAGAAAACCCAAAAGCAATGAGAAAGGCCTTGAAAGTTACCGATCTAACCAGGAAAGTCAAGGATCTGACTCGAATAACCATAGCTGGCCGGAGAAAGGTCAGGGATGACCGGATAAAGGTCATCGAGCAAGGACTGGACCAAATCCCTTTGAGGTCTGGTCGTGAAACCATAGAATCAGACACATAGGAGCCATGGAAGGCTGGTACAGGCCTCAAATGACCACGGAAGACCATAGATTAGGCAGGTATTAGGGTGGATTAGGGCGGCGGCGGCTAAGGTTTAGGTGGTGTTGCAGAGAGGGTTTGAGAGGAAGGGGGTTCAAGGGCGGTGGTAGGTAAGAAATGGTAGGGTTTTGGGGTCGTTTGGGATTAATTAAGGTAAGGGGGAACGGGAGCCGTTGGTCTAAATGATCAGCGGCTGGGATTGAAATGGTTAGGTGGGAGACTGGGTTGGGTTGTTTAAACGGGTAAGGGGTCGAATTTAAAAGGAATTGGGCTAAGGGAAATTGGGTTCAAATTGGGGTCAATTTTGGGCTATAATTGAAATGTAACTGGGCTGTCATTTAAATAGCCAATTTTCCCCTATTAAAATTATAAAAAATAGTAAATTGATTTCTGGAAATAAATTAAAAGTACTAAAATAATTTATGACATATAATTAACCATTTAAAAATACTGGACTTAATCTTTATGAACATATACGCAATTAAATCCTAAAAGAGGCTAATGTTGTAATTATATAATTTAGCCTTGAAAATACTAAATGATTTTGTAAAAAATATGCGAAAATTCCATTAGCTATATTTTAGCATAAATATAAAAGTTCAAAAAGTGAATCACCAGAAATGATAACTTTTAGAAATTATTACTGGGTTTTTACGGATAAAATAGGGGAATAAATTGATTTAAAAACCTTTAAAATTTAAGAAAAAATAATGAGACGCTTGGACATACATTATATATGCATACATATGCTATTTTAAGGGTACTTTGCATATTAAAATATATATAGGGAAAAATTAGGTATCAACAGGTTATTGGGAAGCATTTACCGACCAACTTTGGTCAGTATATTTTTATTTTCTAGAAAATAACTGTCACGACCCTAAACCCAGAACCGGTCGTGATGGCGCCTCTCGTGAAGACAAGGCTAGCCGACACAACTCCCAATTCAATTTAAACAATTATAATAACAGAATTTAAGTCATTAACATGCTAATAATCCCAAAATATAAGTGAAATAGCACAATTTGCGGAAAAACAACCAACACAGCCCGACATCGGGGTGTCACCAGTCATGAGCATCTAACATAAGTCTCGAAATATGGAAAAAAGACTACACAAATCTATTACAAAATCTAGTACTAGGGAAAAGAAACAATGATAAGAGGGAGAAACACTGGGCTGCGAATGCCGAGCAGCTGCCTAGTGGACTCCGGAAATCTGCTGGAAGCTATCGACCCTCACTAGCAGGACCTGAAGCGCCTGAATCTGCACATAGGGTGCAGGGAGTAAAGTGAGTACTCCAACTCAGTGAGGAATAACAATAAGTGAAGACTGAGCGATAAGAAATCCCGTAAAACACAACAATATGCTATAAAGAAGCAGAATAAGACCAGTCAAGTACAATAAAATAGTGAAATCTCATGAAACACTTTTGCAACAATCAAACAAGTAAATGACGGGCAGCTAGAAAAGGTAAACACATAAGAACCGCCCCTCGGGCACAGTAACAACTGAATCAGCCCCTCGGGCAACAACAAAAGAACAATACCAGCCCCTCGGGCTATATCTTATATCACAATGGGTACCCATGCTCATTGGGGGTGTACAGACTCCGGGAGGGGCCCCTTACGGCTTAAGCGCAATATCAAGCCATCTCGTGGCATAATCATTAGGCTCTCTGCCTCATATCAACAAGCCACCTCGTGGCGTACAATCTCAGGCCCTCGGCCTCATAATCATAATCTGTGTATCACTGCTGTGGCCTGCAGCCCGACCCAAAAGTATCCTCACAACATAGGCCCTCGGCCTTACTCAGTCAGAATCTCATAAGCCACTCGGGCAACAGTAAAACATGATGCTCATCCCAAAATATCATTTAAGGTGTTAAAACAGAGTAAACATGGCTGAGTTATGAAAATAGTAGAATATAACATGACTTAATATAAGTATAAAGTCAAAACAGTGAGGGAATGGCAGTAAAAATCCCCTAAGGGTCCAAATAGTTGGCACTAGGCCCAAATATGGCATTCAGCCCAAAACATGATGACAGCAAACAGTTTTCAATCAAATACGCGGTATACAGTCATTCGGGATGTACTAAGTTACAATCCCCAGTGGTGCACGACCCCACGCTCGTCTTCTAGCGTGTGCGTCACATCTATATAGCACAACGATGTGAAACTCGGGGTTTCATACCCTCAGGACAACATTTACAATCATTACTCACCTCAATCCGGCCCAAACTCTAGCTCACGATGCCTTTACCCCTTGAATCGACCTTCGGATGCTCCAAATCTAGGAAAAATCAGTACATATCCATCAAAATATGCTAAGGGGACAAAGCCCACTTGAAAACAATCGAAAAACAACGCAAATTCCGAAATTAGCCAAACCCGACCCCTGGGCCCACGTCTCGGAATTCAATAAATTTTACATCATTAGACTCTTCATCTCCCCACGAGTTCATACATATCAAAAGTCTCAAAATCCGACCACAAATGGCCCCTCAAATTCTCAAGTTTAGGTCACCAATGCCAAGCCCTAGTTTCCCCAATTTTTAACCCTTAATTCCCATAATTACAGCTCTAATTTGTGAAATAATACCATAAGATTGATTATTAGGTTCAAAAATCTTACCTCTAGACATTATCCCTTGAATCCCTCTTCAAAATCTCCCAAAAAGCTCCAAAACCGACTTGAAATGGTGAAGAACAACTCAAAAATCGCAAAGGAATCCTTTTATACCTTCTGGCCCAGGCATTTCACACCTGCGGTCCAGATACCGCTTCTGCGGTCCAAAACGCCGTATCTGCGGTCCTCACTTAAATCCTCAATTTCTGCATCTGCGATGCCAAATCCGCACCTGCGCCATCGCAAGTGCGGTCCCTCAACCGCTTCTGCAGTTCCTGCCTTCCTAGGCTCATTCCGCTTCCGCGACTGATGTCCCGCATCTGCGGGGTCGCACCTGCGATCCTCCAACCACAGATGCGGTTATGACAGCAACAAAAATGGTTTCAGCTATCAAAATCATCTCCAAACCTTCCATCAACCATTTGAAATCACCCCGAGGCCCCCGGGACCTCAACCAAAGGCACCAACAAGTCTTATACTACCATCCAAACTTATACCAATCTTCAAAACACCTAAAACAACATCAAATCAACCAAAACACATCGGATTCAAGCCTAAGGTTCTCAAAATCTTCCGAACTATGCTTTTGATCAAAAAGTCTACCAAACCACGTCCGAATGACCTGAAATTTTGCACACACATCCTAAATGACATAACGGTCCTAGTGCAACTCCCGGAATTCCATTCCGACCCCTATATCAAAATCTCACCTATCAACCGGAAAACGCCGATATTCCATTTTCGCCAATACAAGCCTAAATCTACTACGGACCTCAAAAACACATTCCGATCATGCTCCTAAGTCCCAAATCACCTGCCGAAGCCATCCGAACCATCGGAACTCACCTCCAAGCCCTCTAACACATAAGTCAACATCCGGTTGACTTTTCCAACTTAAGCTTTCTTAAAAGAGACTAAGTGTCTCAAACATTACCAAAACCTTTCCGAACCCGACCAACCAACCCGATCATACATAGAACCGATAAACAAAGCAATACAAAGCAGAAATGGGGGAAACAGAGGGGTAACTCATAAAACGACCGGCCGGCTCGTTACAATAACCGACCGAAGTTGGTCGGTTATTAGGTCAAACTTGGTCAAACTTTTGAATCACTTTAATATTTACTATCTAAATAATAATATAAATGTATCCGTTAACACTTTATTTTGTAATACAAATAATGAATGCACTAACATATACTATAACAAGCTATATATAGTTAAAGTAGTACAACAAAGTGTGTGTGTCGGGTTCTTTTGGGGATAGACTTGTGAAGAAGCAATAATCTAATTGGTATATATAATTGATCATCATCAAATATATCTACTTGTAAATTGATTCATCGACTTATGACTTACTTAGATGCATCATGAATATTAAAAACAAAATATTTTGACCTATATCATTTAATATTAGAAACAAAACGTCTCGACCTATATCGATTAATCCATGTCATGAGTTATTAGGGATGAATGAATGAAATATAGAAGAATTAATACTAAACATCTTTGACATGTATAAATATATATATATATGGATCACAAATTAATAAACAAAAGATGTTATTAGCATTAAGTAAACGAGTTAATAGGTCAAACATGGTCAAACTTTAAGTTGATTCACATTAATATTTACTATCTAAATAATATAAATGTAATCCGTTAACACTTTTTTTGTAATACAAATAATGAATACACTATCCTATACTATAACATGCTATATATATATAGTTAAAGTAGTACAACAAAGTGTGTGTGTGTGTGTGTGTGTGTGTATATATATATATATATATATATATATATATATATATATATATATATATATATATATATGAATACACTAACATATACTATAACAAGCTATATATAGTTAAAGTAGTACAATGAAGTGTGTGTATATAAACGTATAGCCGTATATATATATATAAGAACACGAAGCGCTAGGACCACATGCAGGGTCAGGTTCTTTTGGGGATAGACTTGTGAAAAAGCAATAATATAATTAGCTTATATAATTGATCATCATCAAATATATCCATATGTAAATTGATTCATCGACTTATAACATACTTAGATGCATCTATGAATATCATAAACAAAACATTTCTACCTATGTCGATAAATATCAAAAACAAAACGCCTCGACCTATATCGATTAATCTAAGTCATGCATTATTAGTGATGAATGAATAAAATATAGAAAAATTAATACTAAATATCTTTGACATGTATATATATATGGATCACAAATTTAAGAAACAAAAAAAGTTATTGGCATTAAGTAAACGAGTTAATAGGTCAAACGACTAAACATATTTAAAATAGAATAATATTGGTTTATCATTTTTCGTACGTAGTAATTTATGTGATTGATCATCAATTACAATACAGTGTGTGTGTGTGTGTGTGTGTTTGTATGTGTGAAATTACTCATTGTGATGACCCGATAGGTCATCTCATATTTTAAGACTTAATTATGTATTTTGAAGTCTTAAATATCTTAATTTAGCCTTCCTCGTTTTGCGGCGCGATCCGGGTGTTTTTCTGGAAGGCTTGTATGCTAAAAATTGATAAAAACAAGAATTTTTGCCTTAAATGTTAATTTGAATTGACTTCGGTCAATATTTTGAGTAAACGGACCCGGACCCGGACTCGGACCCGTGTTCTGACGGTCCCGGTGGGTCCGTTTGAAATATTGGACCTGGGCATATGCCCGTAATAGAATATGAGGTCCCTAGCTTAACATATGAAATTTTATTGAAAATTAAAGGTCTGAAAATCTAATGGTTTTTAAGAATTGATTTATGTTTGACCTTGTTGGTACCAGGTCCGTATTTTAGTTCTGGAGCCCGGTACAGGTCCAATATAATATTTATAACGTGTCTGTGAAATTTGGTGAGAAATGAAATCTGTTTGACGTGATTCGGATGTCCGGTAGAGAAAATAGAACTTTTAAAGTGTTCTTGAGAATTTCATTTGGTGTGGTGCTAAATTTGTAGTTCTAGGTGTTATTTTGGCAATTTGATCGCGCGAGCAAGTTTGAATGATATTTTAAGACTTGTCTGCATGTTTGGTTTAGATCCTCGAGGGCTCGGGTGAGTTTCAGATAGGCTATGGAGTGATTTGAACTTGAAAAAAATTTGCTGGTGTAACAGATCTTATTGCAGGCCTCTAATCTCGCATTTGCGAGATCAGGCATCGCAATTGCGATCTCTGAGAGATTCGCATTTGCGAGCTTCTCATCGCAAATGTTAAGAGGAGCTAGGCCACACAGCTTTCACAATTGCGAAACAGACTTCGCATTTGTGAAGTTGGTCTGGGGAGGGTAGCCTTCGCATTTGCGACGATTGTGTCGCATTTTCGGTCATCCAGTGTTCGCAATTGCAAACATTTCCTCGCATTTGCAAACTATGCGAAAATGAGAAGGGGTTCGCATTTGCAATGCTTCCTTCGCATTTGCGGGCTTCGCATTTGCGAAGCGCAGGTTGCAAATGCGACATCTGCAACTGATGAAAAGAGACTTAGACAGGATTTTTCACCCATTCTTCAAATTTTTAAAACCTAAAACCTAAGAGGCGATTTTCCAAAGACCTTTTCTTCCCCAGATCATAGGTAAGTGATTCTAAACTAGTTTTTTACAATCTTTCACTTCATTTAAGATTTCAACTTAAAATCTAAGGTTTTCATGTGGGGATTTTTTGGGTTGAAACTAGGGATTTCGAAATTTGGGGATTTAGACCTCAAATTGAGGTCGAATTTCAAAATCAATTATATATCCGAGCTCGGGTGAAAATGGGTAATCGGTTTTTGATCTGAATTTTAGGTTTAGACCAAGCGAGCCCGAGTGTTGACTTTTGTTGACTTTTTTAATAATGACCTAAATCGAATTTTTGTTATCGTGGGTAATTCCAAAGGCTTATTTTGAATCATTTGGTTGGTAATTTGCTAGATATTGTTGGTTCGGAGACTAGTTTGAAAGGCAAAGCCGTGGTTGAGCTTTGAGTGGTCATTGGAGCGAGGTAAGTGTTGTGTCTAACCTTGACTTGAGGGAGTTAGGAACCCTCGGACTAAGATTCTCATGTAAGCGGCATATATGCGAGGTGACGAGTGCTTATACGCCGCCGAATTATCTGTTTCTCCCTAATTTACCATTTTTCCTCAATTGTTTCTTTCCTATCTTAACTGTTATATGTTCTAAATGCTTTCCATGCTTAACTGCTACTTGTTAGTCAATATTTTCTCCTGCTAATAATGTTAGTTCTTTTCATAGTTTCACGAATCCCTGTTATTTGCTTAACTTGACTGGTTTGCAACTTCTACTTGTAAATTGCTGGATTGGTCTCACTGTGTAGTGTCACTTGTGTAGATTCTATATTGTGCAAGGTTTCCTTTGGTTCGGTTTGGTAGTTATTGATTTTAAAGGCTTTGTAGTTTCAACTGTTGATTTGATTGTGTACTGTGAATATTTGGTACTGAGTGGTGGGATCGGGCTGCACGCCGCAGCATGTGTAATAAGGGTGGATTGATATGGTGGAATAAGGGTGAATTCATATTATACGGTGAGATCGGGTTGCACGCCGCAACAGGTGGAATAAGGGTGGATTGATATGGTGAAACCAGGGTGAATTATGATTCTGATATTGACATATGGTGGGATCAGGTTACGTGCCGCAACATATTTATATTATTTACTATTGTTGATAATGTTGCGGTGAAACAAGGGAGGATTTTGGGTTGTCTGGTGGGATCGGGTTGCGCGCCGCAACAATCTATATGTTTACATTACTTGAACTGTGTTGGCTTCCGGTATTTGTTTGAACTGTTAAGAGATTGGTGATTCTGGTTGGTTCTGGTTTATTCTTGAGGCCGTGATTATTATTTCAGTTGGCTGCTTAAATTTGTTTAGTATTTTTATTATTCTGCCATTATTATATATTGCGTACAGGTTATAGTGTAGGTGACTCGCCTTAGCCTCGTCATTACTTCGTCGAGGTTAGGCTCGGCACATACCAGTACATGGGATCGGTTGTACTGATACTACACTCTGCACACTGTGTAGATTTTGGAGTCGATCCCAGCGGCGGTTATTAGCGTGCCCGGATTGGATATCAGCGGAGACTTGAGGTAAGGTTGTTCAGCGCCCTCAGCTCTTGGAGTCCCCATCCTCTTTTCTCTTTTAGCTGCATAACTTCATTCACACAGCTTTGTACTTATTTCAAACCTTTATATGTATTACTTTAGAAGCTCGTGCACTTATGACATCAGGTTCAGGGAATTGTAATAGACGTTTGGCTGGTTTAGTTTCCGCATTTATACTTAGAAAATATCTGTTATTTCATTTCGTTACTAATGTCATCATTTAAATGGTTAAAAGAAGCAAATTGTTCTAACGTTGGCTTGCCTAGCAAGTGAAATATTAGGCGCCATCACGGTTCTGACGTTGGAAATTCTGGGTCGTGACACTTGTATACTTAATTATAACTTAGAAAATTAACTTAGATAGATGCTATTATAATTTATTAAAAGTAATTAGTTAATATAATTATTTTTAAAGATTATTCTTATAGTTTATAATTATTTATAATATATATATATATATATAGTTTATAATATATATATATATATATATATATATATATATATATATATATATATATACACACACACAATTATGTATATGTGTGTGTGTGTGTGTGAATAAAACAAACGCTTATAGTTTATAATAATTTTTTTATAGTTTATAATATTTTAAGAAATAAAAACATAAAAAAAGAACAATTTAGTTTTTTTTAAATAACCGACCAAAGTTGGTCGGTTAATAGTCAAACGGTCTGTCACGACCCTAGACCCAGACCCGGTCGTGATGGCGCCTCTCGTGAAGACAAGGCCAGCCGACACCAACCCCAAGTTTAATTAACAGATATAATGATTCATAATCAAGTCATTAATAATGATAAATCCCAAAATAAAGCGAAATATATCAACTGCGGAAAACAAAACCCATCCCGACATCGGGGTATCACAAGTCACGAGCATCTACTAAGGTCTGAACACAACAAAGAATCCGAAATGTACTAAATACAGTCTAAGGAAGACAAGAGGGAGAAAAGCAGTGCTGCGAACGTCGGGCAGCTACCTTGCTAACTCCAATGACTCTGCCACTGAGCAATCAACACCCACTACCGGATTCAGAAATACCTGAATCTGCACATAAGGTGCAGGGAGTAATGTGAGTACGCCAACTCAGTAAGTAATAAAAGTAAATGAAAGCTGAGCAGTAAGAAAACACGCAAGCCACATCATAACGCTAGAGCAAATACACTACATTTAAAAAAAACAGTACAGAAATCATTTATTTCGTAAATCAAGCCTAGTTTCAGTAAAAATTCCTTTTCAAAACAACATTATAGTTTCAAACGAGTGATAAAACATTGAGTAAAAATGATAGAAACGTAAACAGCCCCTCGGACAAAACATGTACCATAAACCGCCCCTCGGGCATAATATCCACAGAACCAGCCCCTCGGGCTATCTCACAATCACTCGTAATCAGCCCCTCGGGCATAACATGAATCAAGAACCGCCCCTCGGGCAACATGGATCAAGAACAGCCCCTCGGGCTTCAATATGAAACAACAACAGCCCCTCGGGCTACAACACATCACACACACTGGGTACCCGCGCTCACTGGGGGTGTACAGACTCCGGGAGGGGGCCCTTACGGCCCAAGCGCAATAATAAGCCATCTCGTGGCATAATCAACAGGCTCTCAGCCTCATATCAATCACAAGCCACCTCGTGGCATAATAAATCAGGCTCTCGTCCTCTCATGTATCACAATTCGATACCACATGCTGTGGCGCGCAACCCAATCCCATGATATCCTCACAACATAGGCCCTCGGCCTCATTCAGTTAGATCTCACTCAAGCCCCTCGCATTTTGGTAAAACAAGTACTCAGCTCAAAAATCATTTATGAAATCAAAAGGAGTGAATAAAACCGAGTTATGAAAACAGTAAGAATATAGCATGACTGAGTGTAAACTTTAAACCAAAACAGTGAGGTAAAACAGTAGTAAAAGCCCCTAAGGGTCCAAACAATCGGCACAAGGCCAGACACGACATTTAGCCCCAAACACAATAATATTTTTCCAAAATATAACAATATCAAATAGTTTTCAAGTAAAATACGCGACTTAATAGTCGAACGGGATGGACCAAGTCATAATCCCCAATGGTGCACGACCCCACGCTCGTCATCTAGCATGTGCGTCACCTCAAAGTAGCACAACGATGTGAAATCCGGGGTTTCATACCCTCAGAACAGTATTTACAATCATTACTTACCTCTATCCGGTCCAAACTCTAGCCTGCAATGATTTAGCCTCTCGAATCGGTCTTCGAATGCTCCAAATCTAGCCAAAAGCATATTCACACCATCAAAATATGCTAAGGGAATAAAGCCCACTCAAAAATATCCAATTTACACCAAAAATCCCGAAATTGGCCAAACCCGGCCCCCGGGTCCACGTATCAGAATCCGATAAAAATTACACCAATAGATTCCTTACACTCTCACGAGTTCGTACATACCAAGAACATGAAAATCCGACATCAAATGCCTATTCAAATCCCCAAAAGAATTTTCAAACTTTTCTTCCATTTTTTCCCAATTTCCACTCTAATTTCTCAATTTAAATGATAATAATCAAGACATAATCATGGTATTTAACCAAATTTGAGTGAAGAACTCTTACCCCAATCAATCCTCTGAAAATCCCTTCAAAAATCGCCTCAATCCGAGCTCCATGGCTCCAAAAATGCAAAAATGGCCAAAACCCTCGAAATAGAGTGTACTTTATAATCTGCCCAGGCATTTACCCTATGTTATCGCAGACAAACTAATGCGATAGTGAAGCACAAAATTTTCCAGCCCTTCTTTTACCCTATGCGATCGCGTAGACCAAATTTTTAAAACAGCCTTCTCCAACTCTTCCGGACAGCCTCTAGTATAATGGTCATAACTTTATGTACAAAACTCCAAATTACAATTGGTTTAACATTTTAAAAACTAGACATCAAGGGCTACAACTTTTATTTTTGGGTTATCTTCAAAATTCCTTAGAGAATGTGAGATATAAGCTTCCAAAGTCGGGTCAGTGCAGCAGAAATTTTACTCTATGCGATCGCTGGAAGACTTACGCAATCGCATAGAACAGCTCCATTTTTCCAAATTTTCTCTATGCTAACGCGGCCAAATCTATGCTAACGCACTGTACACCCATGAAGCCAAAAACCGGCAACTAGAAATGGTCCGAAACCACCCCGAAACACACCCGAGGCCCTCGGGACCTCAACCAAACATGCCAACACATCCCATAACATCATTCAAACTTGTTCCAACCTTCGGAACGCTCAAAACAACATCAAAACATCGAATCACCCTCGGATTCAAGCCTAAGAATTCCAAAACTTCCGAATTCCGAATTCGATCAAAAAGTCTATCAAACTTCGTCCGAATGACCTGAAATTTTGCACACACGTCACAAATGACACAATGGACCTACTCCAACTTCCGGAATTTCATTCCGACCCCTATATCAAAATCTCACCTATCAACCGGAAATCGCCAAAATTCCAATTTCGCTAATTCAAGCCTAAATCTGCTCCGGACCTCCAAAACACATTCCGATCACGCTCCTAAGTCCTAAATCACCTAACGGAGCTAACCAAATCATAAAAATTCCAATCCGAGGTCATATACTAACAAGTCAAAACTTGGTCAACCTTTCAAATTTTAAGCTTCAAGTTGAGAATCATCCTTCCATATCTGCTCCGATTAACCTAAAAACCAAAACCGACGATTTACTTAAGTCATAATACATCACACGGGGCTAGTCATGCCCGAGAACTGGCGAGCGAAATGCAAAAGCTCAAAACGACCGGTCGGATCATTACACGGTCAAACACTTAGTGTACCGACCAACTTTGGTGGGTAATTCTAATTTAGATCTGAAAATGGAATTTCCCCCTCATTTCTCTTACTCACTTCTCAAAATTGATTATATATGGTGTAAATTGAATGTTTACTTTGTATTGTCTTGAATAGTTTAGTTAGAATTGAATTATTAACTTTGAATTGAATTGACTTTTTAGGATTTGTTCTTGTGAATTGAACTTTCAGGGTATGGGTTGAACTTTTAGGGTATGAATTAAACTTTTGGATATAAATTGAACTTTTAGTTTATGTTTAAACTCTTAGGATATGAACTGAATTGAGTTTTTTAGGATTTGTTCTTGTGAATTGAACTTTTAGGGTATGGCTTGAACTTTTAGGATATGAATTGAACTTTTTGGATATAAATTGAACTTTTAGTTTATGTTTAAACTCTTAGGATATGAATTGAATTGAGTTTTTAGGCTTTGTTCTTGTGAATTGAACTTCTAGGGTATGGGTTGAACTTTTAGGATATGAATTGAATTTATAGTTTATAATAAATTATATTTACTATAATTTAATTTTGGTGCAATTAGCAAAAATTAATTATCTTGAATTAACTAAAAAAGATTTAATTAATTTATAATTGTAGAATAAATTAATTTGTTCTTGTTTTATTTGTATAGATGGAACATCGTACTTGGATGTACAATAAAAATTATCCTAATCGGCAGGGATTGCGAGAGGATTTTGTAGAAGGGATTGATGACTTTATTACACATTTAATGTCACTTTCACCATACCAAACTCAAGGAGTAATTAGGTGCCCTTGTATCATGTGCGATTGTGTGAAGTTTAAAAAATCGGAGGAAGTTAAGCTTCATCTTTATAGGAAGGGGTTTACAGAGAATTACTTTGTGTGGACTAATCATGGAGAGATCGATGGTAGCCGTGAAATATTTCATAACATGGTTGTTGGTGAAAGTAGTAGGTCGGTGGAGAATACAAATCATGATTCTAGAATTCAGGATATGGCTACGGATGCTTTTGGGATGCACTTCGGGGGTGAGCCCAATGAAAATATTGAACAAACTCCTAATGATGATGCAAAACGTTTTTATCAACAGTTAGAGGAAGCTAGTCGTCCACTACGTGAAGGAAGTCCGCACTCTGAGCTGTCTGTTGCAGTTAGATTACTAAGTATCAAATCTGATTCGTATATTTCTCAAGCAGCAATGGACTCTTTCATTGACCTTATGAGTGAACTAGTTAACCCAAATATCAACTTACCTGGTGATTTCTATAAGGCAAAGAGATTGGTTGCTAAGTGATGACTTTCGTCAATGAGAATTGATTATTGTGAAGATTGTTGCATGTTATATTATAAAGATGCGGCAACTTTAGAAAGTTATAAATTTTGCGAAATGCCTCGTTTCAAGAGGCTTTGCAGTGGGAATATGGTCGTTGTAAAGATGATGCATTATTTACCTCTTATACCTAGGTTAAAGAGGTTATATGCGTCGATGAGTTCTGCTGCTCATATGAGATGGCACTTTGAAAATAGAAGACCACCTGGTGTTATATGTCATCCTTCAGATAGAGAAGCTTGGAAGCACTTTGATAGGACATATCCAGATTATGCTAGTGAACCAAGCACTTTGATAGTACATAGTCCCTTAGGGTGACGGGTAAGAGTTATTTGTTATTTTTGTGTCTATCGTTTTGTAATATTTTTATTAATATATTCATGTGTATTGTTAAATTGCAGGTTCAAGCCAGGTAAGCAGACTACCAAGATAATCACCAATGCCATCAAAAAGTTTTATGATAGCCCTTATGCGACTTGGATTGATTTCCCATTCTCATAGAAAGAGCAAATTTTCAATCAGTTTAAGGTATAAATATTCTTTTAAGCAGTTTAATAATTTATATTTATGATGTTTCCATCTAATATTTAACTTTTGAAATGCAGAGAAAGTGTGTATCGGAAGACCGCTATAGTGCGGAAGTGGCTGCAAATTTTCATCATAAAGCTCGCAAGAGATTGGCGGATCATTTCTCGGATGGTAGAAAGAAGAACAAGAGGCCTGACTGGTGTCTTGAGCATTTATGGAATGATTTGTTAAGGCAATGGTAGACCACGAATTTCTTAGAGAGGAGCGAAAAAGGAAAGAAAGCTCGGTCATCCGAGAAGGGAGGCTCCTTGCACACTGGGGGTGCTATCAGCCTGGGGACGATAAAAAGAAGATTGGTAATTGCTTAATTAAATTATTTTACTTTTCTAAGTATATCAATTTTATTTATTAACTAAATTAATTTATTTTCAGGAAAAGAAGTATGGGTGTCCAATGAGTCATGATGAGCTATTCAAGGAGACGCATATTGTAAAGAAGAAGAAAGAGGGGGATGGAGATAGGTGGGTCGAGGACCGGACAGAGACTGCATATGTAGCTTCCAATTTTCTTTGAGTGTTATAATTTACTTTTATAAGAATTTTGAAATACGAATTTAATTTAAAATAATGTAGGGTCGCTACCAAAGTAACATGGAAGACTTCATTTATAGTCAGTCAGCTGGTGAATCGGGCAAGCCAACCCAACCTTCGGACGTGGATGGTGAAAGAATATGGTTGGAGGTTGTTGGCGGTCCAAAATGGGGGAAGGTATACGGGCTTCCTACGAAAAAATTCTATCGCTATAGGTGTGGAATGCAAGGAATAAGGACCTCCTCACAGGGCGAGGAACTTAATAGGGAGAGCCTCTCGGCTATGCGGGAGACAGTGTCAAAACTTACATCCAAGCTAGAAGCAACCAAGGAAAGAGAAATGTTTAGAGATTCTCAATTCCTTAGTATGCAAGCTCAGATCAGAACTCTCCTTTCTACTGGAGCCTTTCCGTTGCCCCGGTCTTGTGAGTCATCGCCAGAGGCTCGACCTCCACGTGATCGTTCCTCCCGTTCTCCTCGTGATCGTTCATCTCGTACTCCCCGTGATCATTCTTCCCGTCCTCCACAAGACCGTTCTCCATACCGTCTTGTAGATGAAAGTTCATCAGATGGTGATGATGATGTTGTAGAAAACACCCCTTGACCAATACTTTGATATAATTTGAACTAGACTAATAGAACTAGTTTTGAATTATTTTGAACAAATTTTAACTTGTTGTAATTAGTTTTTGCTTGGTTTTAGATTGTAATGTTCAATTGAACTTTAATTTGTTAGTTTTAAAGTATTAACTGGATGTTTGGTTGTTGTTGGATATTTGGTTGGATTTATGGTGAATTAGGGGATTTATGAGGTGAATAGGTGATTATTATATGTGAATTGGGGGTATTGGTATGTTATTTTTATTTTGGCAGGTGGTGTAGCTACCAAAACAGGCATTTTATGTCAAAATTAAACCCAGAAAACGAACCAACTTTGTTCGGTAAATAATAAAAAAAAAATTAAATTGCACATTACCAACCAATGTTGGTCGGTTAATGAACAATGAATTCCCAGAATTCAATATTACCGACCAACTTTGGTCGGTTTTCAGGCATTGGTCGGTTTTCTTCCTGCACTGTTCAGTTTACCGACCATCATTGGTCGGTAATTTTGAATTTTAATTATTTCAAAAAAAACATTTTCCATTACCGACCAAAGTTGGTCGGTTTTTTTATATTTTAATAGTTATAAAAAACATATTTTCCAGTACCGGCCAAAGTTGGTCGGTATAAAAAATTAATAAATTTATTACACCGACCAACTTTTTTGTTGGCTAAATTAAATTAATAAAATATTATTCCGACCGATTTTGGTCGGCAAACCAATTACATTGTCAGATGGTCATTTAAAGCATACCGACCAATGTTGGTCTGTAATTTCCGACCAACTTTGGTCGGTATGCCCTTCCGACCTTCAAAGTATTGTCCACAAGTAAATGGTCGTGTTTTGGTCGGTAATTGGCCATTACCGACCAACTTTGGTCGGTTTTTTTGGACAGTTTTGCCCGGATTCTTAGTAGTGTACATCAGCGTTATGTTATGCTATCAACTTCTAGAGCAACTTATCAATTCCTACCAATACTATGTTTCTTTCACAACGTCTCGAAGAAAGTATAAGGATTACTGTAGTTGCAATATATCACCTTTCTATGATCTAACAATCCCTCCGATCTGAAGATGCATCGCCTCACAGTGGAAATAGATGTTCCACACTGCTCAACGCTATTTCCAAAAAGAAAACAAGACCTATTGTAACAAGGACATAGAATCAGCACTGATAGTTAACAGCACAAGGTCATTTAATAGATATTGTAATTATATGGACAAAATATCAAAAGGGAAGTAGTACTGTTAAATGCCACACAAAAGAGAAGTACTTTTCTTCGCTTAAACTTACTGACTCATTAGAGAGACTCCTCGCAAAATGGTTATCACTCGTCAAACATTGCATTTGTTATTGGCTATATATGATATCTTGGAACGTAAAATCTGCAAGTGGTGCAATAAGTGAAAATCTTTAAGCAGAAAAGTTGTGATAGGTTATATGTGTATCCCTGTTATATTTTGATAATCTAACAAACTTACTGTTAAGAACCAGATAAGGAACCTGTTACACATCCTCAAGAACTTAAGATCAACAAGTTTCCAGTTGGGGACACAATTCAACTCTTCAGAGTCAAAGGAACAGCAGAGGGAACAGATAGCTACTAGTTCCCAAGGTGACTGTACAAGTCAACTCTCCCCAGCTGTAAATTTGCTGCTTGCACACGCTACAGTGCAGAAACAGTGCAGCAGTCAAATTTATGGGGAATGCCCTTTACCTAACCTGCTTACATCATTCAAGTGATGTTACAAATGAATTATTAACATCAAGCAAGGTAAAAACAAATCACTTGCACATTCAAGAACTTATCAACCATTCTCTCAAGTCTGTGTCAATCTTGCAAGTGATTCTCAAGGGCATCAAGAACGAAGAACAACATAACCAAGGACCAGTTTCATGCATTGAAAGTTATTACATGTCCTTAGTTGTGTTGTACCTTTGTTAAAGCACCTTACTTGTAATTCCTACTTAGCTTAGTTAGAATCATTGTGTAAAAAACTTCTCTAAATCATAAACCTGTGTGTTTGTATCTTTGGTAGAGTTAGTCGAGTTGTAAAGTCTTTGTAATAGAGTTATTACAAAGTGGCTTGTAATAGTATTGTTACAAGTTAGTGAGGGATTAAGAGGTTAATTCCTAGCTTACAATAGTTTGTGATCTAAAGTTTGCTAAGTAGTGAAGTTGAAATCCTACAAGGGTAGGTCGTGATTTTTGATCCCGTGAGCTGGGAGTTTTCCACGTAAAACTCCATTGTGTCATTTACTTACTGTAGTGTGCGTGTATTCTGTGGGAACTAATGGAAAACCTGGTTCTCTATATAGTTTTGTGGACCCTTAATTTCTATCAGTTGGAATCAGAGCGGTTTCTTTCTATCAGGCTAACACCTAGAAAGGATCCTCACGGCTGCTCCGCCAAACTTCAAAGAAGGTCAGTCTACCTACTGGCCGCCAAGATTTAACAGCAGTACTATGGATGGTGGAAGACAAGGATGCACGACTTCATCATGGCTGAAGACTCAGAGCTCTGGATATCATTTGCGATGGACCCTTCGTTCCTACAAAGACCATTGGAGACTCCGCAGTGACTGTTCCTAAAACTAGAAAGGAATATAATGATGTTAACCGCAAGGCCATTGAAAAGAACTTTCGATCTAAGAAAATCCTCGTTTGTGGTTTTGGACCATATGAGTACAGCAGGATTTCAGCATGCCAATTAGCTAAGGAGATCTGGGAAGCTCTCCCACAGCTCATAAAGGGACAACACAGGTAAAGCAGTCCAAGATTGGCATGTTGACTATAGAGTATGAGCTTTTCAGAATGAAAGACGATGAATCCATTCAGGATATGCACACTAGTTTCACATCTATCATCAATGAGCTTCACTCACTGGGAGAGATCATCCCCAGAAACAAACTTGTCAGGAAGATACTTAGTGTATTACCTGGTTCCTGGGAAAGCAAAGTAAATGCCATCACCGAGGCAAAGGATCTTCATAAGCTGACCATTGATGAACTTGTTGGCAATCTCAAGACCTATGAAATGAAGAAGAAGAAGAAGGATAATAAGAGAAGAGAGCCCAAAAGGGAGAAGAACCTGGTCCTCAAGACGGACAGCAATGGCTCAGGTGGTGAGGATGCTGATATGGCCTACCTGACGAAAAGATTTCAGAAAATGGTTCACAGAAATGGAGGCATTCCAAAACGAGGCAGCTCCAGTAAACCAAAAGGTTATGACATATGTCATAAGTGTGGCAAACCAGGACACTTTATCAAAGATTTCCCTCTTCTCAAGCAAGATCAATACAAACACAACGCTGACAAAGCAGCTAAGAGGAACATGTTTCTGACAAATGATTCAAGAGAAAAGATGCCGTTGACAATATTGTGAAACAAGCTCTTGCTGCATGGGGAGACTCTTCCAGCGAATCTGAAGAAGATGATGATCAAGGTGATAGCTCCATGATGGCAGTGGAAAGTGAAGCAGCTGAGTATAACACCATTTTTGCCTTGATCGCGCAGTCTGATGATGATGGAGATGACGATGATGATGATGCGGTAAACTTCTTAGATGTTCAAAGAAATCTAAAGTCTTATTCTCCAAAAAAGACTTATGTCTTTGGAAAATGTTTTAATTGATGCGTATCATAGTCTTATAAATGATAAAGATGCCATAACTATGGAACTGCGAGAAGCAGAACAATCGAGAGATGATCTAGTAGTTGTAGTGCTAGACTTAGAGGAAACCACTGAGAGTCTGAAGAAAGAAAAACATGCCTTAACTAAAAAAATTCCTAACATTGAGCATGAGAGACATGACCTATTAGTGGTGGTTGTAGACCTAAAGGAAACAATTGAGGAACTAAAGAGGGAAAGTAGGCCTGGGAACACTCAAAAAGGAAAGGAAGTTGTAAGTGAAGCATACCTTAGGCTTGAAGAGAAGATAAAATCAGTGAAATCTAGTCTGTGTGCAGAGCTTGAGAAAAACAAACAACTTCGGGAAAACCTAGGAAAAGTGAAGAGTGACCTAGAAAAATCACTTAAGTGGACCTAGTCCTCTGATGCAATCACAGCTATGTATACAAACAGTGGGGGAAACAGGCAGAGAATCGGGTTTCAAAGGAAAAAGACTCCCTACAACCTCATAGCAAGTACGTCACTATACCTGATAACTGGCTCTGCACTCACAGTGGTAACACTAGGCACTTTAAGGAAACCTGTAAGGCCAGATTTCAATCTCAACTAAAAACAAATTTTTTGCTGAAAAAGTAACTACTGCTAGGGAACTTGGTCCTTCACATAAAAAACGTATAATGCCTGTTTGGACCAAAAGAGCCCTCATTCACCCCTTTCCTCATTACAAGGGACCCAGTTTGGGTTCCTAAGTCTAACCCTTGATTTCCTTTTTCAAGAAACAATGAAAGGGAGCAGTCAACAATGGTACATGGATTGTGACTGCTCAAAGCACATGACTGGAAGTACAAATGATTTCCTTTCACTGAAGGCCCTGCATGAAGGGAGTGTATCATTTGGAAATGGCAAGAAGGGTTACATTTTGGGAGTTGGAAGGATCGGGAAGTCTCTTTCTCACTCTATTGAAAATGTGTTTTACATGAACGGGTTGAAGTGCGGCTTGCTGAGTGTTTCACATATCTGTGACATCGGAAACAAAGTGGAATTTGTATCCAAGATATGCACAGTCACAAATCTTGTGACTGGTGAAGTGGTGTTAGTGGCCAAAAGATACAAAAACATCTACGTTGCTGACTTTGAGTCCTTGCAAAATAGGGATCTTAGCTGTTTGAGTGTTGTCGATGATAATGCTGAGCTATGGAACAGAAGACTGGGTCATGCAAGTTTCACGTCGCTGAAAAAGTTGGTCAAGAAGGACCTGGTTCGTGGTCTGCCCAACTCAAGCTTCAAGGATCACAGGTTGTGTGATGCATGTGTAAAAGGAAGGCAAGTCATCTCCTCTTTCAAGCCCAAAAAGGAAGTTAGTACATATTTGTTATAGTGGACGACTATTCCAGATTCACTTGGACTCTATTTCTCAGAACCAAGGATGAAACCTTTCAAGTGTTTGTGGCATTTGTGAAGAAGATCCAGGTGAAGATGAGCCATAATGTAGTATGTATCAGGTCTGACCATAGGACATAATTTGACAATGCCAGATTCGATGGATTCTATGCTGAAAATGGCATCACTCACAATTTCTCAATTCCAAGAACACCTCAAAAACATGATGTTGTGGAAAGGAAGAACAGAACTCTTGAAGACATGGCAAGAACAATGTTGATTAACAGTGGTATTGCAAAAGGTTTCTGGGCAGAAGCCGTCAACACTGCATACTAGTTGGTGAACAGGTGCACGATCAGGTCCTTTCTGAACAAAATGCCATATGAACTGTTGAACGGAAGGAAGCCCAAGCTGACACATTTAAGAACATTCGGCTACAAATGTTTTGTCCTAAACAACGGCAAGGAATCACTTAGAAAATTCGATGCTAAAAGCGATAAGGGAATCCTTCTAGGCTATTTATCATAAAGCAAAGCCTACAAAGTATACAACAAAGGAACTCAATTCGATGAGGAAATTATACATGTGATCTTCAATGAATCTCATGACCCATGTGGAAAGGATTTGAATGATAAGAATGATCAAGACGGAGAATAGTCAATTGTTCCTGGTGAAGTCATTGACATGAAAAATGGAAAGTCTGATTTGATGAGCCACGTTGAGTAATCAAATGAGGATGGTGCAACCATATCCCAAATTGATGGAGAGAAACCTGGTCCCTCAATCACAACAATTGAAGCTAAGAACAGATTTGTCAATGTTGTCCAAGGCACCCTACATGCTGAAATAAGAAGAAACCAAGGTTCACAGTCTGAAATACCTGGATCCTCTTACAGTGAGACTCAGGTGTCTAATTGGAAACACAAAAGCTCACACCCTCTTGAAAACATAATCACTCCTCTTTATTCAGGAATTCAAACTAGATCAAAGACAAGAAACTCACTTGCCTTCTTAGCCTTTCTCTCTCAAATAGGGCCAAAAAATATCAAGGAAGCATTGAAAGATGCAGACTGGATTACAGCTATGTAAGAAAAGCTCCATTAACTTGAGAGGAACAGTTTGTGGCACCTGGTTCCACGACCTACTGATCGAACTACTATAGGAACCAGGTGGGTATTTAGGAACAAGCTTGATAAGTTTGGAAACACAACAAGGAACAAGGCAAGGCTAGTAGTTCAAGGCTATAATCAAGAAGAATGGATTGACTATGATGAAACGTTTGCTTCAGTTGCTCGAATGGAGGCCATCAGAATTCTCATTGCCTTTGCATCTCATATGGAATTCAAATTATTCCAAAAGGATGTCAAAAGTGCATTTCTGAATGGCTTTCTAAAAGAAGAAGTCTTCATCGTGCAGCCTCCTGGATTTGAGAATCATGAGCATCCTGAGCACGTTTTTAAACTCGACAAGGCTTTGTATGGGTTAAATCAGGCTCCACGTGCTTGGTATGAAAGGTTGTCAAAATTCCTTCTAAAAAATTGCTTTACATGAGGGAAAATTGACAACACTCTCTTTCTGAAGAAACGAGGAAGGAACCTGCTCATTGTGCAAGTCTATGTTGATGATATCATTTTTGGAGCAACAATTGACTCCCTATGTGGAATTTGCAAAACTCATGGGAAGTGAGTTCGAAATGAATATGATGGGGGAATTGAATTTCTTACTGGGTCTACAAGTGACGCAATCTCAAAAGGGGACAATGATAAGTCAGTAGAAGTACATCAAAGAGCTGTTGAAGAGATTTGACATGGAAACATTAAAAATCATTAACACTCCCATCGTCACAGCTACTCATCTAGACATGGATAAACCTGGTTACCCTGTAAATTAGACCATGTATAGAGGTATCATAGGGTCACTTCTGTACCTCACAACAAGTAGACCATATATTATTTTTAGTGTGGGTCTTTGTGCCAAGTTTCAATCCAATCTAAAGGAATCTCATTTGAAAGCTGCCAAGAGAATCTTAAGATATCTCAAAGGAACACAGGACCTAGTTCTCTACTATCCCTCAGGAGACAATTTTGATTTAATTGGGTATGCGGATGCTGACTACGCAGGGTATCTGGTGGACAGGAAAAGCACTTCTAGCATGGCACATTTTTTGGGTTCATGTTTGATTTCATGAGGTACAAGAAAATAAAACTCAGTGGCTCTCTCTATTGCACAAGCTGAATATGTGGTTGTTGCATCTTATTGTGCTCAACTGTTCTAGATTAAATAGCAGCTAGAAGATATTGGTATATTCTCTGAGTGCATGCCCTTACTATGTGACAATACCAGTGCTCTCAACATGGCCAAGAATCAAGTTCAACATAAGAGAACAAAGCACATTGATGTGCGACATCACTTTCTCAGAGATAATGTCAAAAAAGGGCTTATTTGTATGAAATTCTGCAGCACAGAAGATCAAATTGAAGACCTATTCACCAAAGCACTGAGCAGAGAGCATTTTGAATGAAATCTCTTATCTCTAGGGTTGACGAAATCAAGCTAAGGACCTGGTCCCTTGATGATTGGCTACGTAAGAGAAGTACAGGTAAAATAGATCAAAAAGTGTTTTCTGGCACAGCCTAACTCATCTCTATACCATTACAAGCAGACATGCATGACGATTACAGAGCAAAGAAGTAGTTAATGCATTGTGCATTGGTTAAGGAATGAGGCTTACATTGGCAAAAACTGTCGGGGAACCTGGTTCCCTCGACACAGGTAAGTAGTTCCTCTGTACTCTCATGTACAACTTCTAAACGGCTGAAACGGTGCCACGTCATCAACTGTCAATTTTTTTCCCGATTCTTTGAACCCAAACGTCTCACCTCTTTATGAACCGACCCGACTACCCAAATTGCCACCCACTCCTAATCGATCCCTCACCCCTATTAAATAACCCCTCTTAGTCACAACTATCCACATCAAAGAATTTGAGTCTATTTTAAGTAAAAGTAAAAAAGGAAAGAAGAAGAGGAGATTGGTGGAAGATGGAAAGGTTGTCAATTAGAAAGTAGTGCCTCCTGCCACTAGTCGTGGATGTTGATGATGAGGTAAAAGAGGAACCTGGTTCTTTGGTTTGTAAGTCTTCAAAGAACCTTACTGTTCCAAAGTCCAAAAGGAAGTCCACTGTGGTTAGAAATGAGTTGAGAAGGGTCGATGGTGAAAAATCTGTCGAGAAAGAGAGTGAGTTGGGTGTGAGCAATGTTAAGGGTGAGAAATCTAGTGATAATCTGGTTGAAGAGTCTGGTGAGCGTATGGTTGGGAAGTCCGTTGGCAAAGTGTCATCTGCTGAGGATGGAAAGAGTGCACAGAAATTAATGAAAAGGAAGGCTGGTGCTAGTGAGGAGTGTGGTTCCTCAAAGAAGGTCAAGGTTAATGCAACCCAGGGTCCTGAGAAGGAAAAACTGAAAAATCAAAAGGTGTTGTGGGGCCGTACATTTGCCCCTAATACCCTGGAAATGGCTAGCATGCGTCAATTGGTGGAAAGTTGTGGATTTCAACAGTGGACACACCTGTTCATAGGTGATAGTCGCAAAGTGTATGAGGAAGAAGTATGGAGTTTTTATGCCGACATCTTTACAATTGAAGGCGATCACATTTGTATGAGGTTGAATGGTGTTGATTTTGTGATGGACTCTGCTATGCTGGGAACCATTTTGGGTGTGCCCGCTGAGGATTTGTCTTCTGTTCAGGGAACATGCCTTCGAACTTTAAAAATGCTATCTTCAAGGATGTGTCAGTTCAGCACGGGGAACGGGTACAAAAGAAGGCCCTCCTTCCAGTGTATTAATTACCGCTTGAAATAGTGAACAAAGTCTTGCTCCCTCGTGCTGAAGGCAAGGAATGTCATTCTTGAGGGTGAGCTAAGTCAGCTTCAAGGGGCACCTGGTTCTAGCAGCTCTTAAAGCACAGAGGTTGCCCGTCTGGCGAAGGAAAATGCCGACCTCTGGAAACAGGTTGAGGACCTGAAGAAGAGACTTCTCAATGAGCAGGTGTCAGCTAATGCTCGAATGGACATCCTTCTTCGTACCCTTGCCTCTTCATCTGGGCCTTCCCCTTCCAGTGCTCCCTAAACAGTGTCTCCTTCCCAAATGTCTAGTCCTTAGTGTACGTCTTTTGCTTTAGTTCTGATGATGTTTTATGACTGGTACTTTTGTTTTTGTTGTTTTTATTTTGTGAATGTGTTTGGAAATAATGGAATTGCTCCCTACTTAATTATCCAAAATTAATGAAAGTTTCATCCTTTTGTTGTGTATGCCTTGCTCTTTTGCACTGTTTTAGTCATGATTGTGTGCACACATGTGGCGTGAGTTAACTAAACCTAGCCTTCTTTTTGCTTAAGGCTTGCTACTAATCTTTTTATGATGCCAAAAAGAGGAAAAATAATTAAGGAGGAACAGGATGGGGAACAGGTTCAGGGGGAATACAGGAAATGCGAATGTCATTCTGGTTCTTAGGGGAACTTGAATTATAAGTTTGTCATCATCAAAAAGGGAGAAATTGATAGGTTATATGTGTATCCATGTTATGTTTTGATGATCTAACAAACTTATTGTTAAGAAACAGATAAGGAACCTGTTACACATCCTCAAGAACTTAAGATCAACAAGTTTCCAGTTGGGAACACAATTCAACTCGTCAGAGTCAAAGGAACAGCATAGGGAACAGATAGCTACCAGTTCCCGAGGTGACTGTACAAGTCAACTCTCCCCAGTTGTAAAGTTGCTACCTGCACACGTTACAGTGTAGAAACAGTGCAGCAATCAACTTTATGGGGAATGCCCTTTACCTAACTTGCTTACATCATTCAAGTGATGTCACAAATGAATTATTAACATCAAGCAAGGTAAAAACAAATCACTTGCACATTCAAGAACTTATCAAGCATTCTCTCAAGTCTATGTCAATCTCGCAAGTGATTCTCAAGGGCATCAAGAACGAAGAACAACATAACCAAGGACCAATTTCATGCATTGAAGTTATTACATATCCTTAGTTGTGTTGTACCTTTGTTAAAGCACCTTACTTGTAATTCCTACTTAGCTTAGTTAGAAGCATTGTGTAGGGAACTTCTGTAAATCATAAAACTGTGTGTTTGTGTCTTGGCTAGAGTTAGTCGAGTTGTAAAGTTTTTGTAATAGAGCTATTACAAAGTGGCTTGTAATAGTGTTGTTACAAGTTAGTGAAGGATTAAGAGGTTAATTCCTATGTTGCAATAGTTTGTAATCTAAAGTTTGTTCAGTAGTGAAATTGAAATCTTACAAGGGTAGGTCGTGGTTTTTGATACCGTGCGCTGGGAGTTTTTCACGTAAAACTCCATTGTGTCATTTAATTGCTGCAGTGTGCGTGTGTTCTGTGGGAACTAATAGAGAGAACCTTGTTCTCTATATAGTTTGATGGACCCTTAATCTCTATCAGTTTGTTAGAACAATTAAATGTTGACTAATCCACAGTAGAGAAGGAATTGCTCGAAGCAAATCAAGTTTTATAAAATGTATAATACGTATAGCTTAGTGTCAATCTGAGCTATGACAAAATAATGACCTAGACAACACGTCAGTTTTGATAGTATAGAGCAGTGGATGACTTAATTGATACAGAAAAATGACTAATCCTTTTTCACTGACTGATGAAAGAAAACTAATGCTGGCAAATTACACACAAAAAAGAAGTATGTTTCTTCCTTTCACCAACTGAGCAAGGAGATGATCATACATAATAACCTTAATATGGTGCTGATGCTTTAAGATTTTTAAATTATCAAGAAACAAACTCTTATAATTTTGATAGATCGGAAATAAACATTCTGCCTCGTGTACCTTTGAGTTACGACAGAGCTCTGCATTTACGATGGATTTTACACTTCCCAGTTGACAGATCAAAGCTCAAGAGTGAACATGTTCATTCCTCAACTCACTAGAAAAAGGAAAACAACAAGATTACATGAATTTCTATTTAGTTGAAACATCAAGAATGCATGCAATGCACAGACAAGTCTATGTATGTGAATGGTAAAAGATTTCTAGTTCATTAATATCATATTATGCTATCATCTTTGTAGAGTAAATTATTTCAATCGCGGCCTATACTTGGTTTCTCTTACAATGTTTTATCGCAGCTTTCTGCAGTTGCAATGTATCACCATTCATCCCGATTTGAAGATTACTTCCTCGGCTTCACAAGCTTCACGGTGACAACAGACGTGTTGGGTTTTTAAGCATTAAAATAGGCTAAAAAGAGGGTGAATGGGAAATGGGGGAAAAATGAAATATTTGAGTTTCATTTGAGATTACCTCCTTGACAAAGGGACATTGTCCTATATTGGAAGAGCAAGAGATTTTTGATGGGTATATAAGCAATTGCTCTTCTTCTAGCTCTTAAAGAGTTGAGAAGAAGGCAAGCCTCACGTCGTCGTCGCTCGCTCGCTCGGTTTTGGCTTCGGCTTTGGATTTGGATTTGGTTAAATGATCGATTGATTGATTAATTTTCATTATCTCAGAATTTATATACGATTTTCTCTGCATACTTTTAACTTCAAAGAAAGCAATAGTAAGTGTGATTTGCTACCGAACTTTGTGTTCGCTGAAACACTATGGTTTGAAGTACCACTACACCAGTGTGTAATTCGTTCTATCCTGGAGGAAATAATCCATAACCTTGGGTACTAGGAGGGGATTAAATTCCTTAAGAAAACACTATGAATTATGTGGGCTCCGATTAACTTTTGTTTGGTTTACATTTTCTGTTTATATATTATTCTATCTTTTTCAGAATTAGTTTACAAATACAGTTTACTAACAAGTTTAAGGAATTTAATTATTTTCTGTATTTATGTTATATGCACTGTTCTGGAGATTAAAACCTTCGTGGTTTTCTACTCCGTTGGAGATTAAAATCTACGTGATTTTAACGTTTGCTTGTGTCATTCTTTTATAGAAATGACTAATGATAACGGAAACCAAGCTGTTCCGATGGTGACTGCCAATGCGTCGACAAGACGAACAACTGGTATTGGCACCGACGGAAAAACCCGAAAAAAATTTCGGGATTGATTTCAAGCAGTGGCAGCAGAAGATGTTCTTCTACCCGACTACTTTAAGTTTGCAGAAGTTCATTAAGGAAGATGTTCCTGTTCTGGCCGACGAAACTCCATAGAATGAACGCTTTCTTGTGATTGAGGCGTGGAAGCATTCTGATTTTCTGTGCAAGAATTATGTTCTTAGCAGACTGGAGGACGATCTGTATAACATCTACAGTGGCGTGGAGACGTCAAAAGAATTGTGGACTGCGCTTGAAAGAAATACAAAACTAAAGATGTCGGGTTGAAGAAATTCGTTACCGCTAAGTTTTTGGACTACAAAATGGTAGATAGCAAGTCTGTTATTACCCAAGTCTAGGAATTGCAAGTGATTATTCACGATCTCCTTGCTGAAAGTATAAATCGAATTAATACTGATGTTGAAAGTAGTAATTTTAGTATTTTTACTAACAGAATTTTCATTGAAGGTCTTGTCATCAATGAAGCATTCCAAGTAGCAGCAATGATTGAGAAGTTGCCTCCTTTGTTGAAGGTTCAAAAACTACTTGAAATACAAACGCAAAGAGATGTCGCTTGAAGATCTCATTTTTCGGTTGAGAATCGAAGAGGACAACAAAGCTGCTGAAAAGAGAGGCCTTAGAAACTCAACAATAATGGGAGCAAACATTGTTGAGGATACTTCTCAAAATAAGAGAAAGAGGAAGCAGGCTTCTGGACCGAAAAGCAACCCAAGCAAGAAGAGGTTCAACGAAAATTGCTACAACTGTGGGAAAGCTGGACACAAATCTACGGAGTTCCGTGCTCCGAAGAAAGACAAGAAGAAGGGTCAAACAAACATGGTTGAAAAGCATGAAGATGTTGATGACTTGTGTGCTATGCTTTCTGAATGCAACCTGGTGGGAAATCCTAAGGAGTGATGGATTGATTCTGGAGCCACTCGCCATGTTTGTGCTGTTAGGGAAGCTTTTGCTACATATGCTCATGTTGGACCCGAAGAGACGCTTTTTATGGGAAATGCTGCAACGGCCAAGATTGAAGGATGTGGGAAGATCTTTCTGAAAATGACTTCTGGCCAGGTGGTGACTTTGAACAACGTCCTTCATGTTTCCGAGATTAGGAAGAATTTAGTCTCTGCTGGACTTCTTGTTAAGAATGGTTTTAAGTGTGTTTTTGTATCCGATAAGGTTGTAATAAGTAAGAACGAAATGTTTGTATGAAAAGGTTACCTCACTGAGGGCCTTTTCAAGCTGAATGTAATGGTTGTTGAGAATAATAATAAAATTTCAGCTTCGTCTTACTTACTTGAGTCAAATGAATTATGGCATATACGTTTGGGTCATGTCAATTATAAAACCTTACAGAAAATGACTAACTTGGAAGTATTGCCTAAGTTTGAATGCAATAAATTAAAATGTCAAATATGTGTGGAATCTAAGTATGTTAAACATCCTTATAAGTCAGTTGAAAGGAATTCAAATCCTTTATACTTAATTCACACAGATATTTGCGACATGAAGTCAATACCATCTCGCGGTGGAAAGAAGTATTTCATCACTTTTATTGATGATAGTACTCGATATTGCCATGTTTACTTACTTAATAGTAAAAATGAAGCAATAGACGCATTCAAGCAATACAAAAATAAAGTTGAGACGCAACTTAACAAGAAAATCAAAAGGATAGAAAGTGATAGGGGTGGTGAATATGAATCTCCTTTTGAACAAATATGTTTAGAATATGGAATTATTCATCAAACAACGGCCCCTTACACGCCCCAATCCAATGGGATTGCGGAAAAAAAAAGAATCGTTCATTAAAGGAGATGATGAACGCATTACTGTTAAGTGCTGGTTTGCCACAGAACTTGTGGGGGGAAGCCGTTCTTACGGCTAACCGGATACTAAATCGAGTACCCCATAGAAAAACACAATCCATTCCACATGAAAAATGGAAAGGAAGGAAGCCCAACTTGAATTAGTTTAAAGTGTGGGGGTGTTTGGCAAAAGTGCAAGTTACTAAACCCAAAAGGGTTAAAATAGGACCGAAAACTGTTGATTGTGTTTTCATAGGATATGCGACTAATAGTAAAGCATATCAATTTCTGGTTCATAAATCAGAAAATCCCGATATTCATAATAATACGGTTATAGAATCAGATAATTCTGAGTTCTTTGAAAATGTATATCCGTATGAAAAGGAATGTGAGTCGATTGGTGAAGGATCTAAACGACCTCGGGAAGAAACAAAAGAAAGTACATTTAATCAGGAGGATCCAAGACGTAGTAAACGTTAAAGAACATCTACTTCATTTGGACAAGATTTTGTGACTTTCTTATTGAAAAACGAGCCTCGAACATTTAAAGAAGCTATGTCTTCTTCGGAATTATTGTTTTGGAAAGAGGCAGTCGACAGTGAAATAGAATCCATATTATCAAATGAGAAAATTTACCTACCAAATGAAGGTGGCCGTTGAAACTCAAAGATAAAATGAACAAAGCAATACGTGATGAAAACGAAATGAGTGTGAAGATCCTGATCCATATATTTTGCTTTCCAAGCTTTATGTAGTCTCCTTAAAGGGATAGGGAAAAAAGTACCTGATTGTGAAATAGAGATTGCATGTTTCTGACCATTCATGCTCTTCCTTGTGATTACATGAATTGGCTAGAGTTTAAGAACAACGAACAGAAGGTTGAACAACTGCAACATTGAAAATGTATCAACGGCCAAATTGACCGGGTGTTTTTCTGGAAAACTTTTATGTTCAAAACTGAGAAAATATAAAAATTTTGCCTTAAAATTTATTTGAGTTGACTTCAGTCAAAGTTTTGAGGAAACGGATCCGGATACGTATTTTGACGGTCCCGGTGGTCCTATAGTGATTTGGGACCTAGGCGTATGCCCGGAATCGAATTCAGAAGTCCCTAGCATGAGTTATCGCACTTTGTTGAAATTTGAAAGTTTCAAAGTTTAATGACTTTGAATCTTTGACCAATGTTTGAATTCATTGATATCGGGTCCGTATTTTGGTTCCGGAATTCGGTATAGGTCCAATACTATATATCTGACTTGTCCGTCAAATTTGTTAAGAAACAGAGTTAGTTTGACATGATTCAGACATCCGGTTGTGAAATTAGAAGTTCATGAGTTTTCTAGAAATATTTCCTTTGATTTGATGCTCAATTCATAGTTCTATGTGTTTTTTGGCGATTTGATCGCGCCAGCAAGTGCGTATGATGTTTTTCGACTTGTGTACATATTTGGTTTAGAGCCCTGAGGGCTCGGGTGAGTTTCGGATAGGCTACAGAGTGGTTTGAACTTAGAAAACTCAGATGGTTCTGCAATTTCTAGTAACTGGTGTCTGATCTCGCAATTGCGAGATCAGTGTTCGCATTTGTGAACATTTCCCAATCTTGACAGGCTCGCATTTGCGAGCAAATTCTTCGCATTTGCGAAGAGTACCTGGGTCAGCATGAGTTCGCATTTGCGATTAAGAGGTCGCAATTGCGGGGAGGCCAGAGTTCGCATTAGCGAACACTTCATCGCAAATACGACGAAAGCAGAGGTGCGCAGACTTCGCAATTGCGAGGCTTTCTTCGCATTTGCGGGGGTTCAAATTGCAAACCCCTGATCGCAAATGCGGCATCTACAACTGAACAAATTAGGAGTTAGAAGGGATTTTTGTTCATTCTTCAAATTTTCAAAACAAGAAAACCCTAGAGGTAATTTTCCCAAGCACTCTTCTTCCCAAAATCATTGGTGAGTGATTCTAACCCATTTTCTTTCAATCTTTCATTGCATTTGATAAATTTTCAACCTAAAATCTAGTATTTTTATGTTGGAAATTGGGGGTTTGGGTAGAATTAGGAATTTTTGTAAAATTGGGATTTAGACCTCAAATTGATGTCGGGTTCCAAAACAAATTACATAACTGAGCTCGGGGGGTGAATGGGTACTCGGGTTTTGGTTCGAAATTTTGGTTTGGACCAAGTCGGCGCGGGAGTTGACTTTTGTTGACTTTTTTAATAATGACCTAAATTGAATTCTTTGCAATCGTGGATAGTTCCTAAGGCTTAATTTGAATCGTTTGGTTGGTAATTTGCTAGATTCTATTGGTTCGGAGGCTTGTTTGAAAGGCAAACTTGTGGTTGAGCTTTGAATTGATCCTTAGAGCGAGGTAACTGTCGCGGTTAACCTTGACTTGAGGGATTAGGACTTGTTTGTTTATTTGCTACATGTTTAGATGTTGGGTACAACATATATGTGAGGTGACGAGTACTTATGCGTTGTTGTCGGGTTAAAGCATGCGAGTGGGACTTGTTCCTTGTAATTATTGCTTACTTTGATCATGTATTCCATGCTTAGACTAGTTACTTGTTAAATTGGTTGTTTTTACCGCATTGTGGGTTTTTGTGTGATAAGAGAGTGTTGTTTCTAAAGTTGAGATTGGTATTTTGGAACCATTGTTGAAGTAAGGCTTGTTCTTGTTGGTCCTATCTCCTTGTTATTACTTGTTCATTGTTCTATAGGAAGGGAGAGTGTTAATGCACGAAGGGTGATGTTGTGCCGTATGTGAGTCCTAATGCACGAAGGGTGATACCGTGCCATATTGTGAGTGTTAATGCACGAAGGGTGATGTCGTGCCATGTTATGAGAGTTAATGCACGAAGGGTGATGTCGTGCCATATCTATTGATTTATACTGAGAGTGTGCGTAAAAGTACGAAGGGTGAAGTCGTGCAGTATCATTGTTTCATTGTGAGGTTGAGAGTAAAAGAACAAAGGGTGATGCCGAGTAATTTTTTTCATTGTGCTTAGTTTTTTTACTGGTTAAAGGTATATTGACTGTTCTGGTTATCATTTCCACTGTATTTCTCGTATCCTGTATTCCCTTTAGCATGTCCCCTCCCAATAGTACATGTTTAGCTTTTATTTGTGGTTATCTTGTATGTATACTGTTATCTGCACAGGTTTATTACGTGGGTATCTTGTCATAGCCTCTTCACTACTTTATCGAGGTTAGGCTCGACACATACGAAGTACATGGGGTCGGTTGTGCTCATACTACACTCCGCACTTCTTATGCAGACTTTGGTACTGGCCCTAGCTGTTCGTAAGGCGTAGCAGCTCGGACTTGCTCATTGGAGACTCGATGTAGATCTGCTGGCGTCCGCAGACCTTGAAGTCCCCTTCCATTTCCCCTATTTTACTATTTCTTTTCGTTCAAAACAGTTGTATTTCTTTCCGACTCTGTTTGTAAAAAATTCTAGAAGCTCGTGAGTTGCGACTCTAGATCCGGATTGTAGCAGATATTATGGGCATTTATGTTATTCCGCACTTGGTTTTATTTAACTTTAGCTTAATTGATTTTATCTATTGTAATTGAATAACAATTGGCCTAACGGTTCTCTAACGTTGGCTTTCCTAGCAAGTGAAATGTTAGGCACCATCATGGTCCCTAAGGTGGAATTGGGTCGTGACAATACCACATGAATTTTGCATAGCACAAGAACATTGTGAAGACGAAATTCGCCTCTGGTAAGCAGGCATTTCGACGAAGAGGTGGAGTACTTTTAATCTAATTTCTAATTATGTCAAAAAAAATCTTTAAAAAAGATTGATAAATGAAATATCAGAATTAAGACATAAAATTAATAACGTAGTCACCACCCTCTCCCATGGTCGGGATAACAACAACAACAAATCCAGCATCATCCATACATGGGTCTAGGGAGGGTAGTGTGTATGCAGCCTTATCCCTACCCTATAATAGCAGAGAAGTTGTTTTCAATAGACCCTCGGTTTAAGGAACACTAAAAGCAGCAAGCAATAGCAGCAATAATGTCAAAAACTGAACACTTTGAGTGGGAGGAATAAAGCAGAAGTGGAAGTGAAGATTGATACTCAAGTCATTCCCAAAAGAGATAGTTTCAAGTATCTTGGATCTATAATCCAAGGCAATGGGGAGATTGATAAGGATGTTACTCATCGCATTGGAGCGGGGTGGATGAGATGAAGGCTATCTTCGGGGGCTTTTGTGCGATAAGAATATGCTGCCTACACTTAAGGGCAAGTTCTATAGGGTGTTGGTTAGACCGATTATGTTGTATGGAGCTGAGTTATGGCCCGTCAAGAAGTCCCATGTCAAAAGATGAAAGTACGTGGTTGAAATGAGGATGTTGAGATGGATGTACGGACAGACCAGGAAAGACAAGATTAGGAATAAAGTTATTAGGGATCGTACAAGGTGGGAGTGGCCTCTGTGGAGGACATGTTACAGGAATTGGTGTTGTGATGGTTCGAGCATGTGAAGAGGAGAGACATAGATGCCCCACCATGGCGGGCTTGAGGAAGGGCGGGGGTAGGCCGAAGAAGCATTGGGGAAAGGTGATTAGGCAGTACATGTCATTGCTTCACCTTACCGAGGACATGTCTCACGATAGGAAGGTGTGGAGGTTGATGATTAAGGTGGTAGGTTGACAGGTAGTTGTGAGTTTCTCCAACGTTTACTAGTAGTACTAGTACTATTCTTGTTGCTCTTATTCCTGGTTCTTCATTACTTGTTATGTCATTCGCTTTCATTACCATATTACATTACTGCTGCTATTGCTTGTTGCTTTCACTATTCCTTAAGCCGAGGGTATATTGGAAACTTCTCTGCCATTATAAGGTAGGGATAAGGCTGTATACACACTACCCTCCTCAGACCCCATATATGGGATTAAGCTGAAACTTTTGTTGTTGTTCCCGGCCATGGGAGAGGGTGGTGACTACATTATTAATTTTAGGTCTTAATTATAATATTTCATTTATCAATATTTTTTAAAGGTTTTTTTTTTAAATAATTAGAAATTAGATTAAAAGTACTCCAAATCTTCGTCGACATGCCTGCTTTCCGGAGGGTAATTTCGTCTTCACAGTGTTCTTGTGCTATGAAAAATTCATGTGTTGTCCCTGTACTGGTGGATTTGAGTTGTTTAGAGAAAGGCTACACAGATAATTTTGCAAGCCAACCTAGTTGTCACCGCTTAGTTCTTTGCATTACCAAGATTTTCCTCCGCATCTCTCTTTTCGCTTTGTTTAGATTCCCTTGGCTTCTCCGTTGATTTCTGTCTTTTTGCATGTTGCGCATCAATTTCTGCTATATATTGCGATAGTTTAACAGGAGATCATGGTTTTTGCTAAGTTTTTGCAATTCTATATTTGCCCAAGATAATCACAGGATTGAAAGGTTAGATTTACCGTTTTGTTTCTTTTCCATCATATGGGTGACTCTTATTTTTTGTTTCAGGGTTCTTGTTGGGTTGTCCGGATATTCATTATAATTTTATCTTGAATTTTTGTGAAACTAAGAAAATTAGGGGCGGGCGTTCGGTACTTCGGTACGGTAATTATGAATTACAGTTTGATAATTTGGTATTCGGTATATCAATTGTGCATACCAAATACCGTACCAAAGTAGTTTGGTACGATTTCGATATCGCACCGTCCCTATGTAACGTGACAAGAAGTGCCACTGGCCTGAGAACAACATGGTTTCCAAATTTCTACCATCTTTCAGCTGTCTTACTTGCGTTTAATAGAAGTTCTTCTTAGTTATTCATGGAGCAGATGAAGTCCTCAACCATATGATCTAAATTTAAGCTTAATTAGAAGGAGAAAATTATTTTGCAGATGAACATCACAAATAACCAAGTATTGATGTGCATAAATAAGCACCAATCACTCAGTGCTGTTTAAAGAGAGGGATGTGAAGGGTAGTGCCATCTGCTGTGTAACTCTTAAGCCTAAGGGACTCAGGCCTAAGGGAATTAGGGGGCTTGGGGCTTATTAGGCTAGAAAATAGAAATAAGAAGTGGGCTTAGACTTAAATAGTTCGGTATTTCGGTACACCGTAATATCGAAATCTCAACACTGAGGACCGCACCGAAATACCGAATATCCGAAAAATTGGTGTGAGAATGCACGGGAGAAAATATTATTGATTAATTATGACAATGATACAATGAGCCCTATTTATATATAATACATGTCCTACTCCTAATACTGGGATTAGGGTTATTTACTACTATTTAACTGTCAAACTAACACTCCCCCTCAAGCTGGTACATATAAATCATATGTATCGAGCTTGTTACATATATAACTAATACGAGGACCAGTGAGGGACTTGGTGAAAATATCAGCAAGTTGATCGTTCGACTTCACAAATTTTGTAGCAATATCTCCCGAGAGTATCTTTTCTCTAACCAAGTGACAGTCAATCTCGATGTGTTTAGTTCTCTCATGGAACAATGGATTTGACGCAATATCAAGAGCAGCTTGACTATCACACACAAGTCCCATCTGGCTAATCTCACCAAATTTCAACTCCTTGAGCAACTGTTTGATCCAAATTAGCTCACATGTCGCCATAGCCATTGCTCGATATTCTGCTTCTGCACTAGACCGAGCAACCACATTCTGTTTCTTGCTCTTCCATGACACCAAATTTCCTCCTACTAAGACACAATATCCAGACGTAGAACGTCTATCAGAAGGTGATCCTGCCCAATCGGCATCTGAGTATCCAACGATCTGCTCATGACCTCGATCCTCAAACAATAAGCCTTTGCCTGGAGCTGATTTTATATATCGAAGAATGCGGACAACTGCATCCCAATGACTATCACAGGGAGAATCCATAAACCGACTCACAACACTCACGGGAAAGGAAATGTCAGGTCTAGTCACTGTGAGGTAATTTAATTTACCAACCAATCGCCTATATCTTGCAGAATCGCTAAGAGGCTCCCCCTGTCCTGGAAGAAGTTTAGAATTCGGATCCATCGGAGTGTCAACAGGTCTACAACCTGTCATTCCTGTCTCATCAAGAATATCTAAGGCATACTTCCGTTGTGAGATCACAATACTTGAGCTAGACTGAGCGGCCTCAATACCCAGAAAATACTTTAATCTGCCCAGATCCTTAGTCTGAAAGTGCTGAAGAGATATTGCTTCAAGTTACTAATACCATCCTAATCATTGCCGGTAATAACAATATCATCAGCATAAACGACCAGATAAATACAGAGATTTGAAGCAGAATGACGATTAAATACAGAGTGATCAGCTTCACTTCGAGTCATGCCAAACTCCTGAATAACTGTGCTGAACTTACCAAACCAGGCTCGAGGAGACTGCTTTAAAACATAGAGGGACCGGCGCAACCGACATACAAGGCCACTAGACTCCCCCTGAGCAACAAAACTAGGTGGTTGCTCCATATAAACCTCATTCTCAAGGTCACTGTGAAGAAAAGCATTCTTAATGTCCAACTGATAGAGAGGCCAATAGCGAACAGCAGCCATGGATAGAAAAAGGCGGACTGATACAATCTTAGCCACAGGAGAGAAAGTATCACTGTAATCGAGTCCAAATATCTGAGTATATCCTTTGGTAACAAGACGAGCCTTAAGTCGATCAACCTGGCCATCTGGACAAACTTTGACTGCATACACCCAACGACAACCAACAATCGATTTACCCGAAGGAAGAGGAACAAGCTCCCAAGTACCACTCGTATGTAAAACAGACATCTCGTTAATCATAGCCTGTCACCATCCGAGCTGAGACAGTGCTTCACCTGTAGACTTAGGGATGGAAATAGAGGACAAAGATGACACAAATGCACAATGGGATGGTGAGAGACGATGGTAACTTAAACCGACATAATGAGGATTAGGATTAAGTATGAACCGTATACCTTTTCGTAGTGCAATCGGTTGATTAAGAGGAAGTCTGCAGTATTAGCAGGGTCTGGTGCAGGAGGTGAATCAACTGGGCCTGATGCTGGGTGCGGACGATGATGATAAGTCATGAGTGGTGGAGTTGTAGAAGGTTGAACTGGACTATGTGGTGGCAGTGGAGCTATAGTTGGTGGAACTGGACTAGGTGGTGGCACTGGACTCGGTGGTGGCACTGGAGCTATAGGTGGTGGAGCTGCAACTGGAACTGTAGGTGGTGGAGCTATGGAGGAAGATGAATGGGAGATAGGGACTGAATCTCCAAAAGAAGGAACTGGTAGCACCTCAGAAATATCTAAGTGATTAACTGGACCTGTGAAGTATGATTGGGTTTCAAAGAAGGTAACATCAGCAAACATAAGAAATCGCTGAAGGTCAAGAAAATAACATCGATATCCCTTTTGCGTTCTCGAGTAACCCAGAAATATGCACTTAAGAGCACGGGGAGCAAACTTATCTTCTCCTGGAGTAAGGTCATGAACAAAGCACGTACTCCCAAAGACACGGGGTGGAAGAGAGAACAAAGGTAAGTGGGAAAATATGACAGAGAATGGAACTTGATTTTGGATAGCTGAAGATGGCATACGATTAATAAGATAACAAGATATAAGAACTGCATCTCCCCAAAAATGCAGTGGAACATGAGCTTGTATGAGTAAAGTACGAGCAGTTTCAATAAGATGTCTATTCTTTCTTTCAGCTACCCCATTTTGTTGGGATGTGTACGGATAAAATGTTTGCTGAATAATCCCATGGGAGTTAATAAACTACTGGAATGGGGAAGACAAATACTCTAGGGCATTATCACTACGAAATGTGCGGATAGAAACCCTAAATTGATCTGAATTTCGGCGTGGAAGGTCTGAAAAATAGAAAACAACTCGGGTCGATTTTTCATCAAAAATATCCAAGTGCACCTGGAATAATCATCAATGAAACTGACAAAGTAGCGAAATCCTAAGGTAGAACTGACCCGACTAGGACCCCAAACATCTGAATGGACTAAAGTAAAAGGTGACTCTGCTCGATTATCAAGACGTAGCGGGAAATGGGAGCGGGTATGCTTACCGAGCTGACATGACTCACACTCTAGAGTGGACAAGTGAGATAAGCCAGGTACAATTTTCTGAAGTTTTGACAAACTGGGATGTCCTAACCGTTTATGTAATAAATCTGGTGAATCAGTAACGGGACAAGTTATTGGAGGAAGACAAGATGTGAGTCCATGTGATTTTGCAAGGATAAGGTAATAAAGTCCATCTGATTCACGTCCGGTACCAATGATTCGCCATGTACTGACTTCCTGTATAAAAACAAGGTCATCAAGAAATAAAACAGCAGATATAAGGGATTTGGCTAAGCGACTAACGGCTATGAGATTAAAAGGACTACCAGGAACATAAAGAACGGAGTCTAAAGGTAAGGAAGGAAGTGGACTTGCTTGTCCTATTGCAGTTGCCATGGCTTGAGACCTATTGGCCATTGTGACTGTTGGAAGAGATTGAGAATATGAAATACTAGTGAAAAGAGATTTGTTACCAGAAATATGATCAGATGCACCTAAATCAATGACCCAAGACTCAGAAGGTGAAGATTGGGAGACACAAGTCATGCTACTATTTGTTGGAACAACGGAGGCTAATCCTGAAGATGTCTGTTTAGTGCTTTGTATAGAAGGAACTCAATATAATCCGGTAAAGAAACCATCTGGATGGGATCCAATGCATTAGATCCAACGGATTGTGAGTTAAAAGGCTTCCGATATGAATGCCATTATAATATCGTGCCGGAAAAAGTAAAAATTTTCAGGGGATCACTGTTCACGCCGGAAAAATAACTGTAGCTCGCCGGAAAAAACTCAAAGTGGTCGGAATGTGATTTGAACTAGATGGGTAGGCTCGGAATTGTGAGGAGAGCAAGCTGTCCTGAAGGAATTTTGCGAAAAAATAGTCGAAAACACTGTCACGCGCCGGCGCGTGGGCGTCGGAGCTTCGCCGGAAAATTTCTTCCGGCGGCGCATGGGGGGTCTTCTGATGGAAAATTTTTTATGGGTTGGTCGCCGGAGGCCGATCTACTTCGTGGTGGTGTTGATTTTTGTACAACACTGACAAAAAGTGGATTTTTGTGACGGACACCCTCTTAAGTCGCCGGAAAATTGCACGGCAACGAGGTCATTCTTCCCGGAGGCCGCTGGAATGATGCACAGCGATAATTTTCTCACTGAAGCTCTGATACCATGTGAGAATGCACGGGAGAAAAAATTATTGATTAATTATGACAATGATACAATGAGCCCTATTTATATATAATACATGTCCTACTCCTAATACATATGGGATTAGGGTTATTTACTACTATTTAACTATCAAACAAATAATTGGTACCGAATTATACCGAAATACCGAATAAACCGATACCGAAATACCGAATTAATTTGGTCCGGTTCAGAATTCGATTTTTCGAATTTTATGCCCACCCTACAAAAAACTGCCTGGAAAAAGTTGGGTTTTTGGCATATTTAAAGGTTTTATCATTTTTTAAATTGGGTCTTTCATAATGGCTGAGCCTGTAACTTTCTTGGATTTGACTTTTGAGCTACTTTTTAATAGGCTTCTAATTTATTTCAATTTTTCCCTGCATTTACATGAAAAAAGATGACTTAGTCCATCATTTTTTGAAAGTTTTTGTATTATGACTCCTTATTTCCCATGTCGAATTTTAGCTTCACAAAAAAAAAGTGCATTTTAAGTTCGTTCAATTGAAATTGGCTTTACTATCACTTAAATAATGTAAGAGAAAAGAACACCTACGGTGAATACTATTTCTGAACTGCATAGACTGTGCTAAGTCGTAGTAGTTATAATACTGTTGTCCAATTAGTTATAGTAGCCATGTTGTTGAAAAAGTAAAACTTAGCCATGTTTAACTTATGCTTGTAATTTCAAATTTGTTTGAGGGTGTCATTTTCAAGTTTATTTTTGTCTTACTCTTAGAATTCCAGTCCAACACCGAGTCCGGAATCCAATTGTGGTTCTTTTGGACTCAAAGTACATAAATAAGTGCAAAAAAAAAAGTTACCTTTCTATATATAATGCCAAAATATCCCGCGCTATACCTTAATGGTAACTTTTGCCGTTAAGGTATAGCGCGGGGTATTTTGGCGTTATCTATACTGACGATTTGACTGACAGGTATAGCGTGAAGAATTCAAGCGCTATACCTATATCGTAAAAAATCAGCGCGCTATACCTGTTTGTGGACCCACCAATAAGTTAACTGACATAACAATAATTTAAATGTGTATAGCGCGCATTCAAAAAGTGCTATACATCAAAAATTTCAGCCCTCCCCCGAGCTAGCCATTTCCTATATAAAGGGGTTAGGATTTTAGGAAAATCCATTCAAAAAAAATTCTAACTCCCGTTCAAACTTTTCTTCTTGTTAAATTATCAAGCATTTTTTCATAATGTCTGAAGAGCGTAGAATAAGAGTTTCGTTATATTGGGGGGGTGAGGTTGTGATGGAGAATAACTCTGTGAGTTACAGTTTATCTCCACAGTGTCATGTTAAATTACCACTTACAATGGAGTACAATAAATTGATATCGTTGTTATGCAAAAAAATGAGTGCGAGGAAACGTTCAGTGATACTTAAAGTAACCGGAAGATATCCATATTCCGTCACTCCGCAAGGGGTTGCTTTTTACTCGGAGTTAAACATCGACGATGATGAATCTTTGAGGGATTTTTTGAGGACTCCGGATGAATACCGGGAATTTCTTGTAATCAAAATGTTGGATATGTACGTCAAGGTCGAAGGCGTTCCCAACAATGAGGTTGCCGGACAGGTTTCGGATAACCCCCAGTCATCGGGTGGTTATCCTGGAGCAGTTTTTGCCGGACAGGTTCCGAATGAAAGAGTTTTCCTTGATTTAAACTTATCACTGCCTGCTTTACATAATTCATAAGACAAGTGGTAAACTTCAATTTTCCTTTGTGTTACAATGTATATTTTTGTTGTATTGAATTTGTATTAACGCTCAAATATTTAACAGAGGGTACCGGCCGGATATAAATTTTACAAATTATGAACCCAACCATAGTTTTTGTGTGTTGGATCATGGTGGTCCATCCGGGGGTCATCACCTAAATAAAAATGTCCATCATGGAATTTCATCACATTACGACTTGTAAGTTAAGTGATACAGCTATATGGAAAGTATTTATTAATTTCAGTAGCTTATTATTTTGTTGATTGCGCAGTGAGAACAAGCAAGTTGAACCACATGTACTCACTCAATTGCCCGAAGACGACGTATTAAATCGGGATCTGGCAGATGCACAGAGAGAGGGAGAGAACAGTGATTACGACAACAATGCTGATGAATCTGGAGACGAAACACCCTTTCCTCGTGAGGATGGTGATGAGGAGGATGAGAAGGAAGGACCTGATTTGACGAGAGAGTATGCTCCACACACACACCCCCCCCCCCCTCCAAGACGAAGAGTGTACGAGTCTCAAGTGTCGTTCATTCAAAGGAAACTTCCTTACCTTAGTATAACTTGCCAAGCATGCCGGATGTG